>NC_084626.1:7178451-7215951 GCF_033978795.1 Nerophis ophidion | reverse complement strand
TCAATTGAGGAACTCTGCATCACTATACAAACTTTTTGGTTTACGAACTAGGTTCAGCAACAAATAAAATTTGTGAATCGAGATATAGTTGATAAACGTTTTATGGCAGACCATTTCAGTTTCCCCTTGTGTGTAAACAAATCAGTTGTGGACAATCATCTTTGAATGTGTTCAAACTTCCCATCTTGAAGTAGCGGCAGCATTTACAGGTGCTTGGTGAACTTGAGGTGTGATTGCCAACAGCGCTCTGGTTCAAAGTTCGCACTGACAGAATGCAGAGCAGAGCCAATTAGGCCATTAATGGATTGTCCTTTTCTGTGAGCGTGACACCTAATCACAGCCAAGCTCCTCAGGATGGTGAAGATTGATCTCACAGCCGATAAATCTCCCTCTAATTGTGGGGCTTGCGTTCGCCGTGCATGTTTTTAATCGTGCCGGAAAGTGTTCCTGTTCTTGAGTGCGGTCGTTGCCCCGAAGAGGAGAAACATGGGGTGACACGGGACTTTTCTGGTTTGTTTCCCAAGTGCGAGAATCACGGCTTTGATTACATTCCCGTTCTAAATGTTGGGATGGTATTTGCATGCAGATTGGAGTTTACTCGCTTTCAGAGTCGGATAGAATCTGGGACAGATATGAAAGCATCACGCAGGATGTTGAAATGCCCTCGAGAGAAGCGCAGCCAGGGTTTATCGTCACTCTCATCCCGCTCACTCACTTTCATTTCACATCTCTTTAGGTTACACTTCTGCGGGGGAAAAGAACCTGGAACACAAACATCACTGATGCTGATTAGCGTACAGGAATATGAAGAAGCGCATGTCAAATTGGAATTTATGAATGACCCAGCGCTTCATATGAAATTTTACCACATAATCCTAGCCACTTCCTGCTCCGTCACAGATTAGAACGTATTGAGTTATACACGTACTACAGTCGTGTATAAGTTTTTTTGTGGTGTAAACATGCATAGCCACACACGGTGCTGTTTTTTGTTTATTTATATAATCATGCAAGCAGATCAACAGTTAATTAGGAATTGTATCCGTCAAAAATGAAGTACAAAGTACAAGTATAAAAATATATATAATAAATATTTATATATATATATATATTTATACATGTATATATGTATGTGTATATATAAATATATATATAATAAATATTTATATATATATATATTTATACATGTATATATGTATGTATATATATATATATATATATATATAAACCCCGTTTCCATATGAGTTGGGAAATTGTGTTAGATGTAAATATAAACGGAATAAAATGATTTGCAAATCCTTTTCAACCCATATTCAGTTAAATATGCTACAAAGACAAATATTTGATGTTAAAAATGATAAACATTTTTTTTTCGTGCAAATAATCATTAACTTTAGAATTTGATGCCAGCAACACGTTGACAAAGAAGTTGGGAAAGCTGGCAATAAATACTAATAAAGTTGAGGAATGCTCAACAAACACTTATTTGGAACATCCCACATGTGTGCAGGCTAATGCCATGATTGGGTATAAAAGCAGCTTCCATGAAATGCTAAGTCATTCACAAACAAGGATGGGGAGAGGGTCACCAATTTGTAAGCAAATTGTCAAACAGTTTTAGAACAACATTTCTCAACCAGCTATTGCAAGGAATTTAGGAATTTTACCATCTACGGTCCGTAAAATCATCAAAAGGTTCAGAGAATCTTGAGAAATCCCTGCACGTAAGCAATGATATTACGGACCTTTAATTCCTCAGGCAATACTGCATTAAAAACCGACATCAATGTGTAAAGAATATCACCACATGGGCTCAGGAACACTTCATAAAACCACTGTCAGTAACTACAGTTGGTCGTTACATCTGTAAGTGCAAGTTAAAACACTACTATGCAAAGCGAAAGCCATTTATTAACAACGTAAAGGAACGCCGCCAGCTTTGCTGGGCCCGAGCTCATCTAAGATGGACTGATGCAAAGTGGAAAAGTGTTCTGTGGTCTGATGAGTCCACATTTCAAATTATTTTTGGAAACTGTGGACGTGGTGTCCTCCGGAACAAAAAAGGAAAATAACCATCCGGATTGTTAAAGGCGCAACGTTCAAAAGCCAGCATCTGTGATGGTACCAACCACCTGTGTTTTGTACTGAAAAAAAAGAACTGTTAAAAAATAATATTTAATGATAAATAGATTTTTGCCAAAAAATAATAAAAACTAGTGAAATAATTAGTTGCATGACGGATAATTTTATTTGATAAGAATATGATATTCTTAAGGCGTGATCTCTCGACGTTGGCTCATTATCTGCTGTTAGTTTTCTGGTGTTATTTTGCCTTGCCTCGTTGAGTTTTTTAATCACCCGCTGTTCACTGATGAGGCCACGTTGGTTCTACCTGAGTTCTCTTCATTAAAACCTGTTTTTCCCCTCGACGTAGCCTCCCATCGCTGCATCCCAGGGTCGTGCAGCAAAGTACCATGCGCCACCACACTGCAAAAAATGGGTAAAGGATAAATACACAAGTTTTTCAGAAAACAATACTAAAAACTAGAGAAATTATCTGTCCATGCAGCTGGTTAATTTTACTTGATAATACATCCTAAATTAAGACGCGCATGTTTGGAAATTAGCAGGACTTTTAGGCTAGAAATAAATAAATTCGCAGTGTGGGGAATTTGTCTGAAAGATAATCAGGGTTTCACTAATTTGAACCGCAAATATTGTTATTTTATTAATCGTTTAACTGAATTCAATATTGGAAATAATGACATTACAAAGTAAGGACATTACTGTTTTTTTGTCACAAATGAATTCAAATGATCAAATCAAATTCAGATCTACTTACATTTACATGTATTTTACAGTCTGGAAAATATGATACAGTCTGTTTGCACAATCTATTCTATTTTTCCATTTGTATATTTTATTCTATTTCTATCAAACTATGCTATTTATAATGTTCTCTATTTATATTGTATTTTATTTAAATTATTATGTATATACTATTCTTCTTGTGGGCTTCCATCGGGCTACATCTGGGACCAAGTCTTACGTTCTATCGATCTGGAACCCCGAGAGGCAAAGATGGCAGGCATTGTGCAGGTAAAAATATACCGAATGTCAAAAACACAGATGTGCATTCGGGGAATGCACGAGAAAACACGTGGAGGCACGAAGCAAACAAAACATAAAGAGCCTCCTGATTGGCAACCAGGTATAGATATGTCCCTCAAATAGAGACAGCTGAGGAAGCCAGCGCCCGGACTGGTGAAAGAGTGGAAAATAGAAGGAGACAGGAAATGGAAACCAAAATAAGAGCGGGTGGCAAGATAAAGAACAAAATACAAAAAGATAACTAAGTCTAAACCTGTCATGAACGTCATGATACCTCGGGTAATACAGTTTGTGTAGGTATGACAACAAGGTTACTTGAATCCTAGATTGTTTAATCTACTTTAGCCTGGACCGTTCAACAACCAGTTATAATTAGTTGTTATTTCCTGTCCAGCGCTCTTATTTTTGTTTACCCTTCCTGTTTTTCTCCGTTTGCCATCACTTTTCTGCCAACCTCACCCGTCTCTGATTGGCAATCCGTACACACCTGTCCCTGGTTGCCAACCAGGCTGCTTCTTATGCAAGATCATAAGATCAAATCAAATCATATTTTGCTTGGTACCTATGTGCTGCATATAGCTTTTCTTGTGCTTTTTGTGCATTTCCCTGCTGCACTATTTTTGTTTTGTCATCAAACTTACTGTAAATTCTGGGCTGCAAGCTGTTTCTTTTTTCTTACATGTTGAATCCTTCAATTTATAGAAGGTGCGCCTGATTTATGGATTTTTCCCTGATAACAGCCATAATAAAAAGTCGTAAAAAAAAAAAGTTTTCTTGTTTGTGTTGTGACGCCATCTTATGGACAAGTTTGCTCATTGTAGGTGAATTATTTTTTTTTTCCAACCTTAATTCTGTGTTCGTTTTCCAGCCGTCATAATAATAATAATAATAATAATAATAATGGATTAGATTTATATCGCGCTTTTCTATTGTTAGATACTCAAAGCGCTCACAGTGAAGTGGGAACCCATCATTCATTCACGCCTGGTGGTGGTAAGCTACATTAGTAGCCACAGCTGCCCTGGGGTAGACTGACGGAAGCGTGGCTGCCAGTTTGCGCCTACGGCCCCTCCGACCACCACCTATTATTCATTCATCATTCATTCACCAGTGTGAGCGGCACCGGGGGCAAAGGGTGAAGTGTCCTGCCCAAGGACACAACGGCAGCGATTTGGATGTCCATAGGTGGGAAGCGAACCTGCAACCCTCAGGTTTTTGGCACGGCCGCTCTACCCACTACGCCATGCCGCCCCATAGCGGTCATACTCATGTGGATTCTTCATTAATCACCCCAAGCAACATTTGTAAGTTTTACAATATAACTAAAACATTTCTTACCTACCACATGTAATGTCTATAGGAGTGTTTTCATGCATATTTGTACATACTATCAAAACGTAATGAAGCTAGCGTCGTTAGTATTAGCGAATGTACTAACATGTTTGCCAATGTCTGGGTTAGTATTATTAATTTAAAATTGCATTCTTCTTGTATTGTTTCAGTTTTGCAAATTTCTCAGTAAATTTGCCAAAACATCACCGTGGAATTATTGAGTCTGTTTAGCTGATTGGAGAGTTAGCTTGCACAGCTAGTGGGTCCATGACGATGACTTCTGTTTTGTTTGATCAGCCGTTTTACTGCCTTGTTACAGACACTGTGAACAATTAAGGTATACGTAAAATTATTTCTGTGTAAATAACTAAATAGCTTTTAATCCAATGCAGCTAATAGTGGAAACATATTTTTTTTTCTGAAATTTAGTGGGTGCGCCTTATCACTCTATTGTCCGGAAAATATGGTATTTCTATACCTGCACTTTACCTGCGATCTCTGCATCCAGGAGTCGGGACCTACACAACCGACACTTGAATGTCAATTATTTGCATCAAAATGGTCTTTAGTATGTGCTATATTCAAAATAAATGTTACCTTAATTTAGCATCTGATTGACATATGTTTATTTTATATATAGCCTTATGATAAATATCATCTATCAATCAATCAATCAATGTTTACTTATATAGCCCTAAATCACTAGTGTCTCAAAGGGCTGCACAAACCACCACGACATCCTCGGTAGGCCCACATAAGGGCAAGGAAAACTCACACCCAGTGGGACATCGGTGACAATGATGACTATGAGAACCTTAGAGAGGAGGAAAGCAATGGATGTCGAGCGGGTCTAACATGATACTGTGAAAGTTCAATCCACAATGGATCCAACACAGTCGCGAGAGTCCAGTCCAAAGCGGATCCAACACAGCAGCGAGAGTCCCGTTCACAGCGGAGCCAGCAGGAAATCATCCCAAGCGGAGGCGGATCAGCATCGCAGAGATGTCCCCAGCCGATACACAGGCAAGCAGTACATGGCCACCGGATCGGACCGGACCCCCTCCACAAGGGAGAGTGGGACATAGAAGAAAAAGAAAAGAAACGGCAGATCAACTGGTCTAAAAAGGGAGTCTATTTAAAGGCTAGAGTATACAAATTAGTTTTAAGGTGAGACTTAAATGCTTCTACCGAGGTGGCATCTCGAACTGTTACCGGGAGGGCATTCCAGAGTACTGGAGCCCGAACGGAAAACGCTCTATAGCCCGCAGACTTTTTTTGGGCTTTGGGAATCACTAACAAGCCGGAGTCCTTTGAACGCAGATTTCTTGCCGGGACATATGGTGCAATACAATCGGCAAGATAGGATGGAGCTAGACCGTGTAGTATTTTATACGTAAGTAGTAAAACCTTAAAATCACATCTTAAGTGCACAGGAAGCCAGTGCAGGTGAGCCAGTACAGGCGTAATGTGATCAAACTTTCTTGTTTTTGTCAAAAGTCTAGCAGCCGCATTTTGTACCAACTATAATCTTTTAATGCTAGACATGGGGAGACCCGAAAATAATACGTTACAGTAGTCGAGGCGAGACGTAACAAACGCATGGATAATGATCTCAGCGTCTTTAGTGGACAGAATGGAGCGAATTTTAGCGATATTACGGAGATGAAAGAAGGCCGTTTTAGTAACGCTTTTAATGTGTGCCTCAAAGGAGAGAGTTGGGTCGAAGATAATACCCAGATTCTTTACCGTGTCGCCTTGTTTAATTGTTTGGTTGTCAAATGTTAGAGTTGTATTATTAAATAGAGTTCGGTGTCTAGCAGGACCGATAATCAGCATTTCCGTTTTTTTGGCGTTGAGTTGCAAAAAGTTAGCGGACATCCATTGTTTAATTTCATTAAGACACGCCTCCAGCTGACTACAATCCGGCGTGTTGGTCAGCTTTAGGGGCATGTAGAGTTGGGTGTCATCAGCATAACAGTGAAAGCTAATACCGTATTTGCGTATGATGTCACCTAGCGGCAGCATGTAGATGCTGAAGAGTGCAGGGCCAAGGACCGAACCCTGGGGAACTCCACACGTTACCTTAACGTAGTCCGAGGTCACATTGTTATGGGAGACACACTGCATCCTATCAGTAAGATAAGAGTTAAACCAAGACAGGGCTAAGTCTGACATACCAATTCGTGTTTTGATACGTTCTAATAAAATATTATGATCGACGGTATCGAAAGCAGCGCTAAGATCGAGGAGCAGCAACATAGATGACGCATCAGAATCCATCGTTAGCAATAGATCATTAGTCATTTTTGCGAGGGCTGTCTCCGTGGAGTGATTTGCCCTGAAACCGGATTGAAAGGTTTCACATAGATTGTTAGACGCTAAGTGTTCATTTAACTGCTCCGCAACAATTTTTTCAAGGATTTTTGAAATAAAGGGAAGGTGAGACACCGGTCGGTAGTTTACCATGAGGTCAGGATCGAGGTTAGGTCTTTTAAGAAGAGGATGAATAACCACTTTTTTGAATGCTATTGGAACAGTGCCCGAGGAGAGTGATAAGTTTATAATATTTAGCACTGATGGACCTAATAATACAAAGAGCTCCTTGATCAGTTTCCCAGGAAGAGGGTCAAGTAAACATGTTGTCTGTTTTATTCCATTTACACGTTGTAACAATTCCTCTAATGTTATTTCCTCAAAACGAGAGAAACTATTTTGGAGGGCAGTATCCGCCGTATATACCATCGTATCAGTGTTAATAGAACCCCGTTGTAGTTGGGACGCATTGTCTTTAATCTCCTTTCTAATGACTTCAATTTTCTTACTGAAGAATTGCATAAAGTCATCAGCTGAGTGGGTTGAGCTACTGGAAGGGGTCCCTTGTTGGGTTAGCGATGCTACCGTACTAAACAAAAATTTAGGATCGTTTTTATTACGGTGGATGAGATTTGAGTAATATTTAGCTTTAGCTAAGGTTAGCATGCGTTTATAAGTTATTAAACCATCACTCCATGCTTGATGGTGCACCTCAAGTTTAGTCGTGCGCCATTTGCGTTCCAGCTTTCTACATAATAATTTCTGAGCTCTAGTTTCTCCTGTAAACCACGGGGTGCGCTTTTTTGGAGCCTTTTTTAACTTTAGCGGTGCTATGTTATCAATGGTTTCGCGCAGGGCGTCGTTAAAGTTGTTAGTGAGGTTATCAATAGAGCCCACATACTTTGGGAATGGTGCCATTACCGAGGGCAGTAGGTCAGCAAGAGTTGTCGTTGTGGCTGTATTAATGTTACGGCTGCTATAGCAGTTATTATTATTATTAGTTTGACGAACATGCGTCTGAACCTCGAATTTTATAAGGTAATGATCGGACAATACTTTAGTATACGGGAGTATCGTAACTTTGGAAACGGTGATACCCCTGACAAGCACTAGGTCTATCGTATTACCGTTGTGATGCGTGGGTTCATTTATTATTTGTGTGAGACCACAGCTGTCAATTACAGTCTGGAGCGCTACGCACGGTGGGTCCGATGGGGTATTCATATGGATATTAAAGTCCCCCATTATGATTATATTATCGGCGTGTGTCACTAGATCAGCAACGAACTCTGAGAATTCATTGATAAAGTCCGAATAGGGCCCTGGGGGGCGGTAGATAACAGCCAGGTGTAGAGGCAGCGGTGTGACAGACCTCATAGTAAGCACCTCAAAGGATTTATATTTATTATTTATGTTAGGACTAAGGTTAAAGTTTTCGTTGTATATTAGTGCGACCCCCCCACCCCTTTTTCGGACGGGCAATATGCGCATGTGTGAAGTTAGGAGGACATGCCTCATTTAGCGCAAAAAAGTAGTTTGGTTTAAGCCAGGTTTCGCTGAGACCGATGACGTTAAGATTGTTGTCTCTGATGATATCATTAACTAATAACGTTTTGGGAGACAATGATCTTATGTTTAAAAAACCTATATTATAGATAGTGGGCTGTTTCAGGGAATTTTTGATCAAATTATCCGCAGTAGCAATATTAATAATGTTGTGTTTATTATGCCCAGTGCATTTAGTATAGTTACGACCATATCTAGGAATTGATACGACAGGAATTTTCCGATTGTTTGTTTGTTGGTTTGATAAACTGCACGCATCATGGTTAGCCACCTCAGTAACGGGGATTTTCCGATTGTTTGATTGTTGCTTTGATAAACTGCACGCATCATGGTTAGCCACCTCAGTAACGGGGATTTTCCGATTGTTTGTTTGTTGCTTTGATAAACTGCACGCATCATAGTTAGCCACCTCAGTAAAACACATGTCCAACTCTGAAACACTCAAAGCAGAAAAAACGTGTTCTAATTTAACTGACTCCTTACCCAGACCAGTAGTCTCGCATCTTTCATTTAAATCGGTCTTCAGGATGGAGGGAAGTGGTGTTCTGTGGGGATTAGCCTTCTGCTTTGTTTTTAGCCCCGCTCGACATCCGCGTTTCCGATCACACCGCTGGCGTCTGCTCCGTAGACGGCCCCCGCTGCTACTAGACTCCGCTGCTTCACAGGCCGCTGGATGTAGCCGCCGACGTATTCCCATGCTAGTTAGCAAGTCTAGCACGCAAGCGTCTATCAGTCCAAAACGGCCCGATATGTCCACATCCAGAAGTGTCTGGCGGTCGTACGTGATCACGGAGTGACCACGATGTGAGCCAGCCATAAAGTTTGTAGAATTGTCCGGTATTCCTGCCAAATGTTCCATCTTTAGCAGCAGCTCCGCAATGTTGCAGCCCGTACGGGCGCCGCCATCTTGGAACTATATTGGATCTATAATTAAATAATGTAGTTATACAAGTACAGTTGAAGATATTGTTAAGAATATTTTTATTTTCCTGCTTACAGTAAATCCCTTTTATTGATTATAAAGTTTTCATAGAGCAAAACTGTGCATGCTAATCCGTCACTGGCATACGTGTGTGTGTGTGTGTGTGTGTTGAGGTGAACTGAGACACCATCTTCCACAAATTACCTGTTCAGAAGATTATTATTATTATTATTATTTATATTTTTAACCAATTTTCAATCTGGCAAGTGTGGAAATGCTGTCAATGAGTCCTGACATGTCATCCAGCATCTTGTAGTCAGACCTGCATGACTGACGTGGAGATTTTCTGTGCCTATTCCGAGCCTGTGCTGCTTTTTCAGCTTTGGCTCGGTTTCCCTTTCTGCAGAACAGGATGATTGGGCTCGATGGTCCCGTGTGGTAGAGCAAAGCTGGATATGTGTGAAAAATGTGTGGGTGAGATGACTGTATTTGATTATGGAGCTGCTGACGCCCTGAGGGGAAATGGATAATGGATAATGGATGAGTAAAAAAAGTGTGTGTGTGTGAGTGTGTGTGTTGGTGCGTCGCTTCCTCTCCAGGTTACAGTACATTCATAAGGATGTAATTCTATTTATGAGGAGTTTAAGGGATATTGTTGACAATATGTTTGAAATCAATCAAAATAAACCGTAACTTTTCTCTCGGATGTTCCATGCATTGGGAAATTTCTAGCGCATTCTGTCAGGTTATTACATTTTGTAACTGCAATATAATATTTGAAGTTCATTGGCGATCTCAACACTTTTTCCGTCTCTGGGGTGACTTTTGGCTGCACATCCATGGTCCTCAGAGGAAGAATACCACAGAAAACAACCACAGCCTGCCCTTTTTCCGACGTCTACAAAGACATCCTCCGTTTGTACCGCAGGAGCTTTTACGCTTTGCTGCTTCATAAAAAAATTAATTAAAGCTGCGAACAGGGTTAAACGGACCCTCGCCCCCATGCACCGCTGGTTTCTCGCGAGTTGTCGGGTACTCATGACGCTTGCAGTCACGTCCTTCCCACCACCAGAAATTTCGTGAAGATCGGATCACTTGTAAGGAAGTTTTTACTCTCATAATTTTTCACCACAAAGGGGCAATATTAGCACCACTTTAATAATGCCATCACACCCAATACCGTGATTCACCGTAAGACATTTCAGGAAGATCGGAGCATGGGTAAGGAAGTTATTATTGTATATTTTCCACTACAAGGAGGCAATATTGGTACCACTTTAATGAAGCCGTCACATCGCACCCAATACCGTGATTCACCTTCAGAAATTTCAGGAAGATCGGATCATGCGTAATAAAGTTATTACTGTTTCTTTTTCAGCCACAAGGGGGCAATATTGGCAACACTTTAATGATGCCGTCGCTTTGCACCCAATGATTCTGTGATTCCCAATGACACCCGTGATTCACCACCAGAAATTTCGTGAAGATCGGATCACTTGTAAGGAAGTTTTTACTCTCATAGTTTTTCACCAAAAAGGGGCAATATTAGCACCGCTTTAATAATGCCATCACACCCAATACCGTGATTCACCGTAAGACATTTCAGGAAGATCGGACCATGGGTAAGGAAGTTATTATTGTCTATTTTCCACTACAAGGAGGCAATATTGGTACCACTTTAATGAAGCCGTCACATCGCACCCAATACCGTGATTCACCATCAGAAATTTCAGGAAGATCGGACCATGCGTAATAAAGTTATTACTGTTTAATTTTCAGCCACAAGGGGGCAATATTGGCAACACTTTAATGATGCCGTCGCTTTGCACCCAATGATTCTGTGATTCCCAATGACACCCGTGATTCACCATCAGAAATTTCAGGAAGATCGGAGCATGTGTAAGGAAGTTATTCTGTTATTTTTTTTTTTACCACAAGGGGACAATCTGTGTGCCACTTTAATGATGTCCTTGCATCCAATACCGTTATTTGCCATCAGAAATTTCAAGAAAATCGGAGCATGTGTAAGGAAGTTATCACTGTTATAGTTTTTCACCACAAGTGGGCAATATTGGCACCACATTAATGATGCCGTTGCATGGCACCCAATACCGTTATTCACCATCAGAAATTTCAGGAAAATCAGAGCATGTGTAAGGAAGTTAGTACTGTTATAGTTTTTCACCAAAAGCGGGCAATCTTGGTGCCACTTTAATGACGTCATCGCATCGCCCTCAATACTGTTATTTACCATCAGAAATTTCAGGAAAATCGGAGCATGTGTAAGGAAGTTATTACTGTTATAGTTTTTCACCACAAGGGGGCAACATTGGCACCACATTAATGATGCCATTGCATTGCACCCAATACCGTTATTCACCATCAGAAATTTCAGGAAAATCAGAGCATGTAAGGAAGTTATTACAGTTATAGTTTTTCACCACAAGGGGGAAATATTGGCACTACTTTAATGATGCCGTTGCTTCACACCCAATACCCAATTCACCATCAGAAATATCAGGAAGATCGGAACATGTGTAAGGAACTTGTTGCTGTGGGCGATAAAGGCTCCACTGCAGTGATGCTGTTGCATCACACACCATTTTCGATGGGAGACATGTCGGGACTGCAGGCGGGCCAGGAAAGTACGCGCACTCTTTTACTACGAAACCATGCTGTTGTAACACGTGGCTTGGCATTGTCTTGCTGAAATAAGCAGGGGCGTCCATGATAACGTTGCTTGGGTGACAACATATGTTGCTCCAAAACCTGTATGGACCATTCAGCATTAATGGTGCCTTCAAAGATGTGTAAGTTACCCATGCCTTGGGCACTAATACACCCCCAAACCATCACAGATGCAGGCTTTTAAACTTAGCGCCTGTAACAATCCGGATGGTTATTTTCCTCTTTGTTCCGGAGGACACCACGTCCACAGTTTCCAAATATAATTTGAATTGTGGACTCGTCAGACCACAGAACACTTTCCCACTTTGCATCAGTCCATCTTAGGTGAGCTCGGGCCCAGCGAAGCCAGCGGCATTCCTTGGTGTTGTTGATAAATGGGTTTTGCTTTGCATAGCAGAGTTTTAACTTGCACTTACAGATGTAGCAACCAACTGTAGTTACTGGCAGTGGTTTTATGAAGTGTTCCTGAGCCCATGTGGTGATATCCTTTACACACTGATGTCGGTTTTTGATGCAGTACCGCCTGAGGGATCAAAGGTTCATAATATTATCGCTTACATGCAGTAATTTCTCCAGATTCTCTGAACCTTTTGATGATTTTACGGACCGTAGATGGTAAAATCCCTAAATTCCTTGCAATGGCTCGTTGAAAAATGTTGTTCTAAAACTGTTCGACAATTTGCTTACAAATTGGTTACCCTCGTCCCATCATTGTTTGTGAATTACTTAGCATTTCCTGGAAGCTGCTTTTATACCCAATCATGGCACCCACCTGTTCCCAATTAGCCTGCACACCTCCATAAGTGTTTGATGAGCATTCCTCAACTTTATCAGTATGTATTGCCACCTTTCCCAACTTCTTTGTCACGTGTTGCTGGCATCAAATTCTAAAGTTAATGATTATTTGCCAATAAACATTTTTTTATCAGTTTGAATATCAAATATGTTGTCTTTGTAGCATATTCAACTGAATATGGGTTGAAAAGGATTTGCAAATCATTGTATTCCGTTTATATTTACATCCAACACAATTTCCCAACTCATATGGAAACGGGGTTTATAGAAATATATGTAGTTTTAATTATGTGAGGCAATGCAAATTATACAATAAATATATCAAATAACAGTATGAATTGGTCCAGGTTATCGGGGACTGTTATTACTGACAGATAGGTAGGCACGTAAGAAAACCCTTGTCTCCATGACAACGTCTCTGTCGCTTTCACTCATTTGCCGCTTTTCCACTAATGCAGGGTTAGGCAACCCAGAACGTTGAAAGAGACATTTTGGACCTAAATAACACAATGCTGTCAAGCGTCATTCATATAAAACTTGTGGGCTGCACTAACATTAAACTTTCATATTAAGGTGGGGGCCGCAAAATAACGTCTCGCGGGCCGCGTGTCTGAGACCCCTGATGTAAATAGTCATGAAAATAAAGAACACGCATTGAATGAAATGTGTCCAAACGTTTGGCCTGTACTTTATATATATACAAATTAATAACAAATTTAACATAATGAAAACATAAAGCTGAGTTAGTTCCTGACACGTTTTCAGTTGTGATTTGATGTTCGTAAGTATTTGTAGCAGCTCAGCACTCGCAGCGTGTGCCACTCAGGCTAAAAGAAGCACAAGGAGAAGTTTGCCAAAGTCTTCCATTATATTCAGTACTGCCCTGGCTCGGACAATTCTGTTCGATGCATGAATTTAGTTGCCTTAGCAATTTGCAAAATAGCCCGTTTGTGCAAACGTATGTTTTACACTTTCTAGTGGTCGTCAAGTCCCATAACAGTTACCTCCAACTGGACAAGTGTTTTCACATTATCATGGCCACTGTGCCATGACTCAAGGGGAGATAATATGATAAATGGACAAAACCTACAAAGCCTCTTTGGCCCATGCAGTATCTATTTGTAAGAGACCTTTAATTAGTCCATGCAGCTTGCTCTGGGTAAATGAGACCAGAAGGCGAGAATGAAGAAAGTCAGCATTAGTTTTATCATCATCAGATTAGACATGTTCGCAGATTCTTCTTCCTTGACCTACTTTACCCCTCGTTGCAAATTTTGATTACACCCACTTTGTAAAACTAGTTTTCTCCCAAGAAGGAAGATATATCATGCAGTGTACATTACGGTATGCTTTTAATCCTACAAACAAGTCTCATATAAGAGCCTTATGGCAAATGTAACTCACCTGAATTTGTATTTACACTAGGTTTTAGGACAAGGGTCTCAAAATCTTTTAACGGGCCCCGGCATTTAAAAACAAACAAAAAAAAAATAAAAAATAAAAACACAAAAAGTGGAAAAAAAGAGCGAGCAGGTGGAATATAACGAAAACATGTTGAAGTGTTGACACTAATACCACTTTAAAACTGTCATTGATCATAAAATAATGAAAACTTTGAATCGATTTATCCATTTAAAATTTGAGTGTTAAAAATACAAATAATATACCGTATTTTTCGGACTATAAGGTGCACTTAAAATCATTTCATCTTCTCAAAACTCGACAGTGCGCCTTATAACCTGGTGCGCTTAACGTACGGAACAATTTTTGTTGTGCTTACCAACCTCGAATAGATGGCAGTCACATATAAGAGATATGTGTAGACTGCAATGTGATTGCAGTCACACATAAGATACACGTGTAGACAGCGATATGACTCACGTACACAACCGGGCGCGGCCACCACTGCTGCTCACTGCTCCCCTGTGGAGATGGGTCAAATGCGGAGGATGATTTCACCGCACCTAGTGCGTATGTGACAATCATTGGCACTTTAACTTTACCTTTAAAACCAAAATGTTTTATGTTCCATTGAAAATATATGTTTGTAGAACATTACACACGGTTCTCAAAAAGTGTTTTCAATTTAGAAAAAAAAGAAAATAATATGACCCCTTTAATGTGCGCATTTTGTATGAAAATAGACCTGACGAGACCCGCTCGTGGTTCCAGGCGCTTTAGCTCGGTTGGTAGAGTGGCCGTGCCAGCAACTTGAGGGTTGCAGGTTCGATTCCCGCTTCCGCCATCCTAGTCACTGCCGTTGTGTCCTTGGGCAAGACACTTTACCCACCTGCTCCCAGTGCCACCCACACTGGTTTGAATGTAACTTAGATATTGGGTGTCACTATGTAAAGCGCTTTGAGTCACTAGAGAAAAAGCGCTATATAAATATAATTCACTTCACTTCACTTCACTCATCGGCAGTGCGCCTTATAATCCGGTGCATATATTCTGCTGTTTAAATGCATAGTTTCTCTTTTTTGAGTGCATATATTCTGCTGTTTAAGTTGATGTATTCTGCTTTTTAAGTTTATATATTCTGCTCTTCAAGTGCATATATTCTGCTTGTTGAGTGCACGTATTTTGCTTTTTGAGTGCATATATTCTGCTATTTAAGTTTATATATTTGGCTGTTTAAGTTTATATATTCTGCTGTTTAAGTGTATGTAACACTGTGTGTGTAACAAGCTATCCCAACATTCTGGTCGCTTTGGTGTAGAACACATTAAAGCCTTCTACAGAAAGCTAGGAGTAGTCAACCACAATTTCAAATTAGAAATGGTCTCAGCTAACGAGGTGCTTAATAAATTGAGCGCGCTCCACCCAAACAAGGCCACCGGCCTTGACAATATCCCCTTCAGATTCCTCATGGACTCTGCCACCACCCAATAATCACACATATAATAAACCTCTCAATCAAACATGGCCAAGTACCCAAGGATTTCAAGATAGCAAGAGTAACCCCCCTTTATAAAAAAGGAAGCAAATTAGAACCTGGTAACTACTGACCTGTTTCTATTTTCAGTTCCATTTCGAAAGTAAAGGAGAAAATAGTTTATGAACAGGTTGATAGATACCTTGCTACTAATAAACTAATCTACAAATTCCAATCCGGCTTCAGAACTAACCACTCCACTGACACATGCCTTCTCTATCTGACCGACCACATCAAACATGAGGTGGACGCGGGCAAATACTGCGGCATGGTAATGCTGGACATTCAGAAGGCCTTTGACACCGTTAACCACGCTATACTGTTGGATAAGCTCAGAGCAATCGGATTCAATGAAACCTCATCGAGCTGGATGCAAACTTACTTGGAGGGGAGGACACAGGTGGTAGAGGTGAACGGCACCATGTTCCCTACCCTCTCAGTAAGCTGTGGAGTCCCCCAAGGCAGTATACTAGGACCTTTACTGTTCCTAATATACGTAAATGACATGCCATCAGCATGCCACTGTGAATTGTTCCTGTTTGCGGATGACTCGGCCCTGCTGGTATCCGGCAAGGACAAGTCACAGGTGGAACAAATCCTCAGTGCTGAACTCCTTAATATTTACACCTGGCTCGCCGACAACAAGCTATCCATACACTTAGTTAAAACGGAATCTATCCTATTTGGGTCCCATATCAAACTTAAGAAAGTCAGTGACTTCACTATAAAAGTGGGTGACATTGTTATCACCAAGAAAGATGAGATCACCTACCTAGGTTCCATTCTAGAGTCCAATCTTTCCTGTGATAAAACCAAGGTTATCAAAAGGGTTAACCAAAGAACAAGATTCCTCTACAGAATCTCTTCTCTGGTTAACAAAAGCACCTTGAGGATTCCAGCGGGAACTGTCATTCAACCCTTCTTCAATTACGCTTGCACCTCCTGGTACCCCAGCACCCCAAAAACCCTCAAATCTAGACTCCAAACATCCCAGAATAAGCTAGTCCGGTTACTTTTAGACCTCCACCCCAGATCACACCTCAATCCAACCCACTTCTCCAAAGTGGGCTGGCTCAGGGTGGAGGACAGAGTAAAACAACTTGCACTGAGCCTAGTCTATAAAATCTGCTACACCTCCTTGATACCGAGGTACATGTCGAACTACTTCATAAACGTAATTGACCGCCATAACCACAACACCAGGGGGAGCTCCACAAACCACGTTAAACCCAGATTCCGATTTAACAAAGGTCTTAACTCATTCTCTTTCCATGCCACATCAATGTGGAATGCACTCCCAACAGGTAATAAAGTAAGTGCATCTCTATCCTCCTTCAAAACCGCTCTAAAACAACACCTCCAGGCAACTTCAACACTTTACTAATACCCACCTCCATTCACATCCCATCTTCCCGGATTATAAACAACCTAATGTAAATAATCAAATGTACTTCTAATGTATTTACTTGTTCTTATGCTATCTGAACTCACTATGTTCTCTGCTGGCTGTACATATCCTACTAAGACCTACACTGTTTCAATGTCCACATTTCTCTGTTGATGCAATTGTTGATGACTGAAGTACTGATATCAACCAAAGATCCTCATCCCACCCCCCGGATTGTAAATAATGTAAATAATTCAATGTACATACTATGATGATTAACTTGTGTGATGGCTGTATTATGCCGATACTATATATTTGTACCATGAATTGATTAACTAGGACCCCGAGTTGAAAAACTTATTCGGGTGTTACCATTTAGTGGTCAATTGTACAGAATATGTACTGAACTGTGCAATCTACTAATAAAAGTATCAATCAATCAATCATGTATTACGCCGTTAAAATGCATATATTCTGCTGTTTAAATGTATATATTCTGCTGTTTAAAAGTATCTATTTTGCTGTTTTGAAATTTGAAATATTCTCCCATTTAACTGCATCCATTCAACTTTTTAAAAGTATATATCCTAATGTTTAAGTTGAAATATTTTAGATATTTTTCAGTTTCAGTTTATATATTCTGCTCTTTAAGTGCATGTATTTTGCTTTATGAATGCATATATTCTGCTGTTTGATTTAATATATACCGTTGCTTAAACACATATTCTTCTGTTTGAGTTTAAATATTCTGAACTCTAAGTGCATACATAATTACCGTATTTCCTTGAATTGCCGCAGTGCATATAGTATGCGCCTGCCTTGAATTACTGCCGGGTCAAACTCGCTTCCCAAAATAATTAGCGCATGCTTAGTATTACCGCCTGGTCAAACTCGTGACGTCACGGGTGACACTTCCCCTGTCATCATTTTCAAAATGGAGGAGGCTGATTTCAATATCGGTAATTTGAAATCGCATAAAGGGAAGAAGATTAAGAGCTATTCAGTAGGATTTAAGGCTTCATCTGGCCGGAATCTTCAGCTCTCACTGGATCGGTTCGCAGCCGAGTGTGAAGCGACCGGAATGAGAATCAGCACCTCCAAGTCCGAGTCCATGGTTCTCTCCCAGAAAAGGCTGGAGTGCCATCTCCGGGTTGGGGAGGAGACCCTTCCCCAAGTGGAGGAGTTCAAGTACCTAGGAGTCTTGTTCACGAGTGGAGGAAGAGTGGATCGTGAGATCGACAGGCGGATCGGTGCGGCGTCTTCAGTAATGCGGACGTTGTACCAATCCGTTGTGGTGAAGAAGGAGCTGAGCCGGAAGCCACAGTTTTCAATTTACCGGTCGATCTACGTTTGGGTCATGACCGAAAGGATAAGATCACGGGTACAAGTGGCCGAAATGAGTTTCCTCCGCCGGGTGGCGGAGCTCTCCCTTAGAGATAGGGTGAGAAGCTCTGTCATCCGGGAGGAACTCAAAGTAAAGCCGCTGCTCCTCCACATCGAGAGGAGCCAGATGAGGTGGTTCGGGCACGTGGTCAGAATGCCACCCAAATGC
This sequence comes from Nerophis ophidion, assembly GCF_033978795.1. Lineage (NCBI taxonomy): Eukaryota > Metazoa > Chordata > Actinopteri > Syngnathiformes > Syngnathidae > Nerophis > Nerophis ophidion. The sequence continues at coordinate 7,197,350 of NC_084626.1, read as the reverse complement.
CTCCCTAGGGAGGTGTTTAGGGCACGTCCGACCGGTAGTAGGCCAAGGGGAAGACCCAGGACACGTTGGGAAGACTATGTCTCCCGGCTGGCCTGGGAACGCCTCGGGATCCCCCGGGAGGAGCTACACGAAGTGGCTGGGGATAGGGAAGTCTGGGCTTCCCTGCTTAGGCTGCAGCCCCCGCGACCCAACCTCGGATAAGCGGAAGAAGATGGATGGATGGATGGATGGATGGATGGATGGATTGATGGATGCACATCTCCCTGTTTTCTGTCGGGAATTACGCGAAGATCCTGAGCCTGCAAGCTCACTAAATCTGCCTTGCACACTAACTTGGACACTCCCCAGAGAAAGTACAGGCTTGAATAATTCAGCATCTGGCGGTAAGAACCATGCCGCTTGGTCCTGCCATCTATTTGACACGAAAGCAAGGACACCATTACACTTTGGGCTCAGGTGTTTGAAGACGAAGTATGTTTTTAAACTGAGGAATTGATGCATGACTATCTCGCCTTTGCAAATAGTCGGTGAATGAAATATAAGAGACGGTAATGCGAAGTCAACTGAGTGCTGTTGCAGCCCAATATGAACCAAAGCTGATAAACACATTTTTTTGGCGGCCCAACAATGTGCCTGGCCCTATGGTTAAGAAACACTGATCTACATGTAATGGTGTTTCTTTGGTGAAAAAAATGCATATATTTTGTTTTGCAGACCTATCTTTGAGCTATTTTTTTCTCCATTTAAAAATGTTTCGGTTTAAGAGGCAATGTTCTAAAATGCTAATGAACCTCTCTTCAACGCACACCCCCAACGCTGAGTAGGCATTCACCCCCCCCCCCCCCCCATTCCCCCTCCCCCCCGCCCCCCCCCCGGGCCGCGGGACAAATTATTAAGCGTTGACCGGTCCGCGGATACAAAAAGGTTGGGGACCACTGGTTTAGATGACACTAAGAACGAGAAGGCTGTCATTTGTTGTATTACCCAACTCAGGACACTATTCAAACCTCCAGTCTCATCTGAAGAAGTAAGAAGTACCTGGCTTACTTTTTTGTTTTGTGGCAATTTGGGATGTATACTGAGTACAGATTTTTTAGGTTACGGGTTCTTAATTAGGTCTGTCCATGAGGACCATGACGATTGTGCACATTCCAAACAGACCCTTCCTCAACTTTATCAGTATTTATTGCCACCTTTCCCAACTTCTTTGTCAAATACTAAAATTAATGATTATTTGCAGAAAAAAAATGTTTAGCAATTTGAACATCAAATATGTTGTCTCAACTGAATATGGGTTGAAAATGATTTGCAAATCATTGTATTCCGTTTATATTTACATCTAACACCATTTCCCAACTCATATGGAAACGGGGTTTGTAAAACAAGAATGATTTTCCTCTTCATGCACAATTACTACTGCTCAAATTAAGACTAGTTTCTCCACGCTTGCTTCTCCTAAATCTTCCTTGCCCATCTGTTCCCTTTTTCATTTCGCATGTATTTTACATTTTATTTTCTTTCCCTTTGCTCTCGTCTCTTTTTATCTTATCCTTCCCTCCTCCCTTATTGTTCATTCCCCACCCAGTTCTGTCATCACTGTTACCATGCACACAGACCTTTCATTTTGTTGCAACGCTTTTTCTTTGAGGCAGGCTAGAGGATCGCCTTTTTATCACTCCGTCCCTGCTTAAACGTCCTTGAGGGCAACACTTTTTCTTTTTAGTGGCAGACTCTTACTGCTACATGGAAACATAATTTGTCAATGAACTCGTCACCTTTGCACTTTACCCAAATGCATTTGAGAAAGCCTTGCAAGAGGGCCGAAAAGTCAGCAAGCAAAGCTTATCTCTTTGCAAAGATGCACTTAAACTGCCTGCTTATATCTGCAAGTTGTGCACATAACGATGATTGTTACTATGTGGCTGTTGTTGCATGCGCAGGTGATGGCAGTACATCAAAGTAATTAGTACACTGAAAACTAATAACTGGCCAATTAGCTTTTAAAGGGGAACTGCACTCTTTTTTGGAATTTTTGCTTATCGTTCACAATCATTATGAGAGACAAGAAGACAAAAATGTGTGTTTTTTGCATTTTAACATGTAAAAATTGTTCTGTTCTTATTTGCTAACAATACAATTAATTGGAGCAATCAATTTTACCTTTAAATCACTTAAAAAATGCATTCAAAAAACGCCAATGATACTTCCTTTACGTTCTGTAACCTGTATAATAACCAAGCTGTAGCAACATTGTTACTGTAAAAGCAAACACTGAGTAACTATTTTTCTAGCGTACTAGCACATCGGCGTGCTAAGGAAAGAGATAAACTAGCTTCTACGTCAACACAAAACGCGTTTGATAGGACACCAATCTGTACTGACTGAAAAACATGAACAATCATATTATTGTATCTGTAAAGTATTATTTCATGTTTGGTTTGTACTCAGCTGGCCAGACAGTGTATGTACTGTAGTTGTAATAACACGCTTGGCGTGCTGCGGGTATCATGATCCATGTAAGGTGTGACTCACTCAATGGACAGACGTGCGTTTGGTCCAGCTGGCCGTAATTTTTTCCCCCAGTTTATTTGGGTAAGCACTCTATTTATGTCAAAATAGCTCGGCTTCGAAATCCACTTTTACACCGTCAAAGTCACTTTCACCTCACTCTCTCGTCTTCTGCCTGCTCCAAAGTCTCACTCTTTGTGCTGGCTTCTAGAAGCAGCAGTTCATCCTCAGTATATTCACCTTCACAAATATAAGGTTGTGAATCCTCATTTGTCCAAAAATTGTCGTCTTTGTTGTCTGTTATGGATTGTCTGGTATCATGTTATATGCATGATTGAATGAACACACACATGTTTAATTCCGGGAGTCGGTCAGTAATTTCTATGGAAACAGAAATCAATGCGCTACGGAAATTAGTTGTGCCAATGATTAAAATAACCAAAATACGGTAAATATTGTACATATTACATATTGTTATGAAGGTGTCTGTTAATCCATTATATATTTACTTGCAGTGTGTATACAAAACATATTACATATTGTTATGAAGGTGTCTGTTACTACATTATATAAATACTTGCAGTGTGTATATTATACATTTTACACCGTAATACACCGTTACTTATAAAAACACTTTAGAAATGTCATATGCAGTTGAGATAAGTCTATTAGAGCAGCGTGGGTGTGCATATATGTGTCTTTAAAAAGCGTTGTTTGTTGCCAAGCGATGTGTGACGTCAGCGGGGGTTTCAGCCAAACTGTTGTTGTTAGCTTTAGTAGTTAGCAGCACAGTATTTCCGCTCTGCTGGCTGTTCTGTTGAATCTTTTCACCGACTTGTGTTACCTCTGGTTAATAAAGAGGAGCCGCTGCCTGCCAGATCAACGGTGCGTGCAAGTCGGCTGTGCGCGAAGGCGAATGTGGTGGGGGTCAGTGTCGGCAATGCGCGGTGGACCCTTACCGTGTTACCGGATCTTATCTTACCCTGCAAGCGGAATACCGCTAACAGCCGTAACAAAAATGGCGCTATTGTCTCAAATATATATCTCTTTGTAAAATATATCGGTATTAACTATAATACCAGTATACCGCCCAGCAATAGCTGTTACTATTACTAATCTTTATTTGTTTGTTACTAATGTATGTCTGTTGTTCTTTTAATTGTATTCATTATCAAATGATTATCATATTGTATTTATTAATTGTGATTTTAATATCAATCAAAATGTATTAGTATTTTTACCATAATAGTCTGGTTCTAGTTGATACCTAAAAAAAGCACCAAATTCGGTACCCACTAAAGATGCGCGGTTTGCGGTCTCATCCACGGAGTCCGTGGGTAAACCGGGAGTCGGGCGGTTGACAAGACAAATAAATAATTTTTAATTAGATTCAGGCGGGTTGCGTTTGAACCATCCAGAGAACTTTGACATACATGGTTCTTGGATCTTTATCATTTGCCAATCAAAGAGCCATTTTAGACCTGTGTCATAAAGCGAAGAAGTCAACTGGAAACACTATTGTTCTCTTGAACGACTAACGGCAGTCACCCAGATAATAAGTATTAAGGCGTGCTATGAAGCCATTGGCTTTGTTGCCTTCTGCAACATGTACGATCTGCTTGACGGTCCAACATCATGTTGTGTGTGGCTTCCACAGCAACACGCACACGACTGCAAGGGATACTGGGTAACAGAGTATACTAATGGTTGTGATATAAACAATTTCAACACGCTTAGTAATATGCGCCACGCTGTGAAGCCACACCAATTAAGAACGACAAACCCATATCGAGAGAACATCCTCACAGTAATACAACATAAATGCAACACAACAAATACCCATAACCCTTTGTATTCATGACACATCCTGACTATTTTATACACCCCAAACCCCGCCCCCCCGTGCGTCGGTAAGGTGAGTGGGGTTGGGGGCGCGGGAGTGTAAAATATATCCAGGATGTGTCATGAATACAAAGGATTATGGGTATTAGTTGTGTTGCGTTTATGTTGTGTTACTGTGAGGATGTTCTCCCGAAATGTGTTTGTCAATCCTGTATTGTGTGGCTTCATAGCGTGGCGCATATTAGTAAGTGTTAAAGTTGTTTGTATCACAACCATCAGTGTACTCTGTATCACCCAGTATGCCTTTCAATTGTGTGATTGCAGAAGCTGCACACAACATGTTGCTGGACCAACAATAGGTTTGTAAATGTTGTTGAAGGAATTAAAGATAATGGCTCTATAGTACGCCCATGTCCTTGTAGTCAGGATGAAAGCTATTGAATAGTTGCGAGAACGTTAGCGGCTCCAATTGACTACATTGCTCTGTGAAACAGTTTTAAATAGCTCTGTGAGTGGTAAAAGTGGCCAACCGCTGATGTAATCCAGCGGGCGGGTACGGTCCTGATTTTGGTGACGTGGATGATATAATTGCCTATCCGCGCATCTCTGGTACCCACCCCTCACTATAGTTGGTTTCCGACTGTAGGGACATTTTGTTCTGACAAACGACAACTACAGACTAAGAGCCTCAGATCCTAGAACCACTTTAGCTCCAACTCTGAGGCAGGGCCTAAACTAAGCCCAATAGGAACTAAAATACGTAGGTGTTTGGTGATTAGTTGAACTTACGATCTTTGCCCCTTGCCAGATATGCGCTTCTCCCATACTTGCCAACCTGGAGACCTCCGATTTCGGGATGTGGGGGGGCCGTGGTCGGGGTTGGGACGGGGGGCGTGGTTAAGAGGGGAGGAGTATGATTACAGCTGTTGTGTGCGCAATTGTGCACTGCACTTTCTAAAGTAGATGTTATTGTCACATATGCATGATTGATTGATTGATTGAAACTTGTATTAGTAGATTGCACAGTACAGTACATATTCCGTACAATTAACCACTAAATGGTAACACAGCAATAAGTTTTTCATGGTACAAATATATACTATCAGCATAATACAGTCATCACACAAGTTAATCATCATAGTATATACATTGAATTATTTACAATCCGGGGGGTAGGATGAAGAGCTTTAGTTGATATCAGTACTTCAGTCATCAACAATTGCATCGACAGAGAAATGGACATTGAAACAGTGTAGGTGTGACTTAGTAGGATATGTGCAGTGAGCAGAGAACATAGTGAGTTCAGCTAGCATAAGAACAAGTATATACATTAGAAATACATTCGATTATTTACATTAGGTTATTTACAATCCGGGGAGATGGGATGTGATTGTAGGAGGATTAGTAAAGGGTTGAAGTTGCCAGGAGGTGTTGTGGTGCATGTACAGTAGATGGCAGTATTGTCCTGTGGAAGAGTGTCACATGCTGTTTACGACAGATGAACTGCCTTACGGTAGAGTGGTGGACGTAAACGTAACTGCTGTTGTTGTGTGTTGTTACTGTGCTGAGAGGACGTTAATGAAACTGCCTGACAATAAACCCACATAAGAAACCAAAAACTCGCCCTCGATCATTCTACAGTTATAACGTCATTGGGCAGACACGCTCTCAGACACGTCACTCAGGTCCTCATAGAGCTGGAGGGGGCACGGCCTCCAGCTCCGCCTGAATTTCGGGAGATTTTCGGGTGAAAATTTGTCTCGGGAGGTATTCGGAAGAGGCGCTGAATTTCGGGAGTCTCCCGGAAAATCCGTAAGGGTTGGCAAGTATGGCTTCTCCTAGCCACAACAGAGACCCGCCATTTTTAAAAAGTCCCAGAGGGACGGCGAGGAGTGTTGTGCAATGAGTTGCAGCAACATTTGAAATACAAGGAGAATACGTGTGTTACACAATGCCTAACGTCTAGAATATCCATACATTGGAATCTGCTCAATACTAACAGTCAAATACCGCCTGGAATGTTGACTTCTAGGATAGGCCTATACAATCAACAGATCCGCTAATTAATCATGACAAGTGACTTAGTTATCGTCTTCTTCGTCTGCGGAACGTTGCTATCCTTTCGTCTTCATGAAACGAAGAAATAGCGCCTATCACTGTATTCTTCGTACCCTTACTCCCTCTGTGTGCTTTTCCATTAAAGTTATTAGATGCCGAATTTAGCAGACGATCATGAACACTGCAGTCTCCGAGGGGTTGTTTCTTTGCTCACTTTTTAGAACTGTGTCCAGAGAACTATCCTTCCATCCAACCGTTTTCTACCGCTCGTCCCTTTTGGGGTCGTGGGGGGTGCTGGAGCCTATCTCAGCTGCATTCAAGCGGAAAGCCCGGTTAACCCTGGACAAGTTGCCACCTCATCGCAGGGCCAACACAGATAGACAGACAACATTCACACTCACATTCACACACTAGGGCAGGGGTAGGGAACCTATGGCTCGCGAGCCAGATATGGCTCTTTTGATGACTGCATCTGGCTCTCGGATAAATCTCAGCTGACATTGCTTAACATGATAAGTAATGAATGATTCCACTTGTAATTACAGTGTTAAAAATAACGTTCAAAATATAAAACATTCTCATGCATTTTTATTCCATCCATCCGTTTCTTACCGCACCTGTTCAAGTGGTTGCGTAATGGTAAGAAGTTATTTATTTATTATTGGTTAGTGTGGGGCTTGCCTCTCTGGGGGTTCTTCAGACCACCAAGCACTGAAATGAGAGCCTGTTTCAGGGTTACAATATTGTTTTATTTTTCAATAAGTCTCTCAGTTGCAGTCCAGCAATTGTATTTTTGTTTTTCGTTCTCGCTCGCGCTCTGGATCCAGCCCCAACCCCGTCTCTCCTACTGGTTGCTGCTTATAACAGAGCGACAGGTGATTAGATATCAAGGCCCGGGTGGACCATCTACGTACCTGTTGCTGATTTCGAGGCCTGTCCTGGCACACCCCAGTTCACTGCAGGCCCGCAGGCCACACCTCCTCCACAGTTAGCTTCAGATTAACAATGTTATTACAAGGAATAAGAGACCTCTTATACCCTAGAAATGTTGGTCTTACTTAAAAATGCACACATTTAGTTGTGTTCAGTGTTAAGAAAAATATTATATGGCTCTTACGGAAATACTTGTGGAAATATTTGGCTATTTGGCTCTCTCAGCCAAAAAGGTTCCCGACCCCTGCACTAGGGCCAATTTAGTGTTGCCAATCAACCTATCCCCAGGTGCATGTCTAGTACATGTGAATCCGGCTAATGAGCGTATGTTTCGATCGCATTTCTATCTTCATCCTTGTTTTCTCCAGATTTACATCCACATATACAAGCTCCAACACCACACACACAGCTTGAGTCACACGTACAGTACGTGCACGCAAGAGGTCACGACAATTCTTGAACATTGCAGTAAGAGTAACTCACCACCCACTACGGCATCATAGAAACACGCCTTCAGTGTGTGACCTCCGCGTCCGTCCATACATCATCTTCTCCTGGGTGTGCGTTGCATCCCTTGTGTAGATTTACAGTCTGTGTCCGAATGAGCGTGAATTCTGCAAAGCACTGTCAAGTATAAGTAAGGTACAACAGTCTTACATATTTCGCTGATAATCCAGTTACGGCGGAAGACATTTTAGAATCATAAATACCTATAAGACTGCAGAAATGAATGCTCACATATAGTCCAAAAATCTCATAATGTCAATTTGCATGCCTCTTCAAACAGAAGCAACCATCCTTTGGTATCTATTTTGTTTCTGATCTCCCCGTCTGCTTGAAGTGGCTGAGCAGAGCAGTTGGAGTCAGAGAGGCAACAGAAGACTGCCACTGGCATCTGTCTAATTATTGGGGTTGGTGCGAGAGTTTTATAAATAAACCCTGTTAAGTTGGCGTCTGCTTAACTGGGGCTTCCTGTGTAGGAGGAACACTGTTATTCTCCTCCATCTTCTGATCTTATCTCCTCCCCACTGGATATCTCATTGCGACCTCTCTCCATTGCTCTCGCACACACTTTTCTCCGACGCACGTTGTTTTTCTTTGCTCTGTTATGAGTTCCGTTTACATTGTTACTTTCTTCACTCCCCAATATTCTCTTGTGTGAAGACAAAAACACAAGTAAATCCTGCCTCGACTGATGACAGCAATTTTGTAATACATATGATATTTCCATGAGCCGACTGAAGTTTGTTTCGTTACATCTCCAGTTAAGACTGAGACTGTGCTTTTTGAAAACGAGATTCATAGCATTGCAGCACTGAGATGACCAAGAGATGAATAAACAAAATAATAGTACTATCGCCATATATTGTTGTGAGCAAGTATTTTACATGATTATAAATGGGACTACAGTCGAACCCAAATGGTTGTAGGCCTGATCGTGGTAAACATATTTTCCCAAAGTATCCATCCGTTCATTCATCTTCCACTTATCCAAGGTCGGATCGTGGGGGCACCAGCCTAAGCAGAGAAGCCCAGACATCCCTCTCCCCAGTTATTTCGTCCAGCTCTTCCTACCAATTGGATCTGCCCATGACATTTCCCCAGGGAGGTGTCCAAGTGACATCCTCACCGGATACCCGAACTACCTCACCCGGCATCCATCTCGACTTGGAGAAGCAGTGTCTCTGAGGTCCTCCCGAACGACAGAGCTTTTCATTCTATCTAAGGGAAAACCCCATCACGCAACGGAGGAAATTCATTTCGGTCGCTTGTACTCGTGATCTTGTCCTTTCGGTCAAAATCCAAAACTCAAGACCATAGGTGAGGATAGGGAAGTAGATTGACTACGCGATCTCGCAATTTACTTTTCGCTGACTCGTGAACAAGATCTCACGGTACTTGAACTCCTCCACCTGGGGAAGGATCTCGTCCAATCCCGGTTGCTTCACACCCGACTGCTAACCATTCCAGTGAGAAGCTGAATATCTTGGCCGGATAAAGCCAGCAGGATCACATCATCTGCAAAAAGAAGAGACCTAAACCTGCAGCCACCAACGACTGGAATGCGCCTAGAACTAGAAAGTCTGCATAGGTTGATGTGAAAAAGTATTTGGTTTTAAGCCTCACCGTGGTAAACATTTTCGCAAAGTGTGATTGTAATAATGAATCAAATCTTTTCATAGTTAGATCAGATAAAGACAACATACCACCTTCTATAATATTGTTTTAACAAACTTAAAGGCCTCTCAAACATGAAATACCACCCATTCATCCATTCCTTTCCTACCGACACTTGTTTCACAAAATTAAAAGCCTTGTGTGTTCCACTGTATATAACAGTACTCACCCGTAGCCTTGGTGATCTTCCAAGCGTCGTTGCTACCGTATGGTTGTCGCTGGGCCACTACAACACAGCCTCAATGTGGAAGTACTTCATCACATCTTGGGTAATTCCTTTAAGTCAGAACTGGGCTTCCATGAGCCAAAACCACAGGCGTAAATTCTTGTGCCAAAAGTTGGTCAAGCTGAGAGTTGAAGCTACGGAAATCTGCCATGTTGTTAGCATTTCGTGTTGTCAGAATTGCACATCTCTCACAGTTAAGGCTTCGGATGTAATGCGGACCCCTGTGGTGTCAAAGTTGAAGTGAATCAACAGAGTTTGTCTCCACTTAGCATCGCTCAACTGCTCATAGCTGTTAGCATTCTTGTTAATAAGTGATGCTCCAAGTCACATTGAGTCCTGTACACCCTGTTACTGTCTTTTGATTTCTCTCATGCCAAAAACCCACCAATGTGGAGATGTGCTATTGATGAGGCAGGTGTTCCGTCAGAAGTTGGTCAGCTTGATTGTCGCGGTGAAGATACGTAGCATGTTGTTGTTGGCAGAGTTCACCCTTAACCCTGGCTGGATTGGGGCTCTCTCCAGCGGCTGCAGATTGTGCTAAATGCTGCAGCAAATCTCTTAGCAAAAACTAAGCAACATGAGCACATTAACTTTAGAGTACAGTTTCAAGTTTTACCCACCCTATCTGACAAAGGTACTACATCCTCTTCCCACAGGACCTTGAGGTGTTCAGAACCAATTTCTCAGGGCTGTGCCTAAAACCAGGCTCAAAACCAGAGGAGATTCAGCTTTTCAGTAGCAGGGCCTAAACTTTGAAATAGGCTTTCTTTTTCGATTAGATCTTCTCAGTCCCTGAGCCAGTCTACATCCAGGCTAAAACATTTTTACTCCCTGGCCTTCAAATCCAGTTCGGCTGGACACCTTTGTCAACAATTTCTTATTTATGTAAATTTTATTTGATTTATTCAGTATATTTATTTTTTTTCTTTCAAACTTTCAGTCACAATCATACACCAGTGTGAGCAGCACCAGGAACAAGGTGGGTCAAGTGTCTTGCCCAAGGACACATCGGCAGTGACTGGAATGGCACAACCTGGATTCACACTAGGAACCGTAAGGTTTCTGGACGAACGCTATACCATCTGAGCCACACCTTATCTAGAATAATCTTGGATGGTACTTAGTCGGGGGCGTCTGGAAGTTCCGCTCACTTTATGGGTTATTCTTGGCACTCAAATTCTGTGGAACTTGGTTATATAGTTTTTACTTAATCCTAAGAGCGCTGAAGGATGCGAAATAAATAAGTTAGTCGGGTATTTATGGGTGTGAACAAATTGAGATTGAGAGGAGGACAGGTCCCTTAAATTATAGTCATGCTTCAGAGATTCTGAGAACCACACAGAGATTCAAACTCTGAGAGTGCAAAGTTCAAGTTGTTATCACAAGATGGATTGCTACATGGCCATGGACAACTTTATAGATGAAGACAAGGATCTGAGATGTTTTCATTTTATGGGGTACAAGAGCAGTAGACACAGTGAAAAGCGACCCCGCGTTCTTGTTGTGCTCAGCACTTGAGATGCTGCATTGAGCACCAGCTGGAGAGCATTGAGCGACTTCAGCATCAGCTTGTCGACTCACATCACAGTCCTGCAAGCTGAAAGGATCAGAAACTGTAAAAAAAAAAAAAGAACAACCTTGAGGAGGACTTGCGTCATTTTAATTTGTTTGCAGAAAAGTGGAATTGTAGGCTATGGACCTCCTGTTGCACCAGTTTTTACTTCCTCCTCTTTCATCACACTAAGGTTCTTTGGGATGGCTACAGTGCTCTGGTTGGAATGGAAATATTTGAATACAATTTAGTGGTGTCTTCGAATAGTCAACTATTTGACGATTTGATTTGAAGGAGTCTGATACAACATGTTAACAATTTTCTGGGTGGCCTGGAACAAGCTTCACAGCGGTACAGTCTGATAATACTGCCCGATCGTTGTTGCGGTGTACAAGCAAACTGCTACTTTTTGATAACGATGACTTCGTGTTACGTGTCCGCAGCATCTGCTAACAACAACATGGTGGACAGCTATTGCAACTAAACCTCGTCTTCTTCTATCATCTCGAAATCCAGGGTTTTACAATAGTCTACTTGATTAGTGCCGTTTAAAATTCTAACTTTCGTGTACAGCTTTTGTGCTGTAAAACAAATAATCTCTTGACTTCATTTTACTGGACGATATTTACTTATTCAAAATGTGCATGTTAGTATCAAACAACAAAACCCTCAAATGTTATCTAAACAGGCACATTTCCAACAACCTCTTTTTTGCTTCCATGGAGCCTTTCTCTTCTGTCTGACCCCTCTGTTCCTTTCCTGTTTTGTTTGTGTGAACAATGTCAGCAATTTTGTTAATCATCATCTCATGACAAACTTTAAGAAATACAGAGTTTCAGTGGATCAATCACCGTATCCTTGCTAAACGATCAAAGTCCAGTGGAGGTGGTTTCTGGCGATCCACCCCCAGACTCCTCTGAGTTGGAAAAACATTAGGACCACATGTTTTGGCCACTGCAATGCTCAGAATTAACGGTATGCCTGTTTTTTTTTCCCAGTGTTCTATCGATTTCGGTAACCCATCGATAATGGCAATCCATCGCTACTGAGCATGCGCTATTTTCCTTGAACAAAATACCCATCAAAAACTGAAGCTCCCTTGTGTAGACTCGATTATTTTGATCGTCGATTAGTCAACGATTAGTCTTTCTGTGTGGAGTTTGCATATTCTCCCCGTGACTGTGTGGGTTCCCTCCGGGTACTCCGGCTTCCTCCCACCTCCAAAAAAAAAAAACATGCACCTGGGGATAGGTTGATTGGCAACACTAAATTGGATGGATGGATAGTCAACTAGTCATATGATAAAGTGTACACATATTTAATGTCTCTAATTTTTCCATAGACCTCCAAATGCATCTTAAGTTATTCTAAGCATGTGCTTACTAACGATAAAGATGACTAATTCATTTATAAATACATTTTTATACTGCAACTGTGCTGTTACAAAAAAAATAATAATTATTAAAATATTTCCATTTTTAAAAGAAAGGAAAAGCAAAGTGTTAAAAAAACAATGTGTCTTCTCTCAATTGCTCTGTTTATTGCAGTTCTGAGTGTTGCTGGGTCAGGTTTGGTTTTGGAATTGGATTGCATTGTTATGGTATTGCTGTGTATTGTTTTGTTGAATTGATAAAAAAAAATTAAATAAAAAAAAAATAGATTAAAAAAAAAAAAGAGAATCGATTCTGAATCGCACAACATGAGAATCGCGATTCAAATTGGAATCGATTTTTCCCACACCCCTATTAGCTACCAAGGTACAAGCTAACGTTCTTACCTTTGCTAAGCTAAAACCACATCCTCCCTCCAGAGATCCGACATCATGTCTCCCCTTTAAATGCTGATGTACTGCCATAAAAACAAGGTTCTACTTGAACAAGGTATTCATATTTTTAACAAGAATAAGAGGAAATATTCTCACACATTACATGTTATCACTGGCAATGTTGATGCTGAGTGACCCACTTCCGCCCTAACTAACATGAGTGATGACGTCACGACTATTGTAGACATATAATTGCCGGCAACAAATCTTATTGTTGACATTTGTCGACAATATTGACTAATCGTTGCAGCCCTGGTAGACTCCTCGTGTAGACATTTTAAATTGTATTGCATTCATTGTATCTTTTACATGCACACTTTTTGTTTTAATCACCGTTTAAACAGGAATATAAATTTTGGAGACAGTTACAGCGTGAGATAGGTCACAATGTATATTGATGGACAGTAAGGAGGTACGTGACAAAAAATTTCAAACGTACTGTAAAATGTATTAAAAAAACGGTACCATGGCAAAGACCTAGGAAACAGCGTTCCGATGATATATGAACATTTGTGATAGGCAAAAAATAAGGGAAGGTAGAACATTTTGAAGTTTAAACTTCATTGCTTTTTTGTTCTTGATTATTTAAAAGAGCAGGGGTCGGCAACCCGCGGCTCTGGAGCCGCAGGGGGCTCTTAGGCCACTGTGATGTGGCTTAGCTGCATAATTGCCAAGACCCCAGATTGTTACAGGGGGATTTCGGTGCTTCTCCCAGATGTCACCCGGGGTCAACATTCTCCGATTTTCACTCTGACTACAACACTGGGGGCGTGCCGTGATGGCTTTACTTTTAACATCCTCTACAACATGTCATCAGGCTCACCTTTATGCCATACTATCTGCGTGCCGGCCAGTTGCATGCATTTCATTGCTTCTATCGTCACAAGTACGAGATTGCAAGGCATACTGGGTGATACAGGTTACACTGAGGGTTGTGATATAAACAACTTTAACTCTCTTAATAATATGCGCCACACTGTGAACCCACACCAAACAAGAATGACAAACACATTTCGGGAGAACATTCTCACAGTAACACAACATAAACACAACATAACAATTACCCAGAATCCCTTGCATCCATGACAATTTCAGGCTATATTATACACCCCCGCGCCCCAAACCCCGCCCACCTCAACCGACGCCCTGGGGGGGGGGTTTGGTGCTAGCGGGGTGTCTAATATGGTCAGGAAGAGTCATGGATGCAAATGATTCCAGGTATTTGTTGTGTTGCATTTATGTTGTGTTACTGTGAGGATGTTCTCCTGAAATGTGTTTGTCATTCTTGTTTGATGTGGGTTCACAGTGTGGCGTATATTAGTACGAGTGTTAAAGTTGTTTATATCACAACCTTCAGTGTAACCTGTATAACCTAGTATGCCTTGCAATCTCGTAGTGTATCTGCGGAAGCTATATACAACATGTCACTGGACCGGCAATCTGTTTGTACATGTGGTAGAAGGTGCCAAAGGCAATGGCTTCATAGCACGCCTTTATTATTATCATCTGGGTGACCACCAGCAGATATCCGCGAGAATGGTTGCGGCTCCCATTGTCTTCTTTATTTTGTGAAACGGGCAAAATGGCTCTTTGAGTGGTAAAGGTTGTCGACCCCTGCAATAGAGGAATATGTGACCTGCATTTTGCAACGTGAACTTCAAAACAACATAACTCCCTTATTATTTGTCATAAATGCATGAAATGAAAAGCAAATGTATTAGTTAAGTGACCTAAAGAAAATCATTTAATGGAAAATATAAAACATGTGCAAGTTTAATCTTGTAAATATTTAAGTTACGTTTACCAGATCAATAGCTCTTAACGTCTAAATTTCCTGGAATTTTCAAATGGGGTTTTCAACGAAGGCCATCTAAAAACAATCTATTTACATAAAATAAACCATCATGAAATGCCATTTCGAGCCAATAACTGCACTTTATATTATGTGATTATCATTCCATAGTGTTTTGGCTGCTACCGCCTCGAAAGGACGTTCAAAAAACATGATTGAATTTACAGACTGACTTCATATTTCAGGACTTTAAAGAAAGACATATGTACAAACGTTAGTATGTATAAATAAATGATAATAACTTAAAAATAGACGTGAAATTTTACATGTTGATTTTTTTCGTCATCTTCATATAGACAGACCCAGAGGTGGGTAGTAACGCGCTACATTTACTCCGTTACATCTACTTGAGTAACTTTTGGGATAAATTGTACTTCTAAGAGTAGTTTTTATGCAACATACTTTTACTTTTACTTGAGTATATTTATAGAGAAGAAACGCTACTTTTACTCCGTTCCATTTATCTGCAATCAGGTCGCTACTCTCTACTTTTTTTTATCGATCTGTTAATGCACGCTTTGTTTGTTTTGATTTTGTCAGACACGCATTCAAAGTAGGAACTACGCATGCCTGCGTTTCACCAATCACATGCAGTCACCGGTGACGTTGGACCAATCAAACAGAGCCAGGTGGTCACGTGACCGTCACACGTAGAACCCGACATGTTGAAAAACTTATTGGGGTGTTACCATTTAGTGGTCGATTGTAGGGAATATGTACTGAACTGTGCAATCTACTAATACAAGTTTCAATCCATCAATGAATCAATCAAAAGTGTAAACGAAAAAAGACACTTTTTATTTCAACCGTACTTCCAACCCTAAGCCAAAAACTGATCGCACAGTTCCTGTCTTCACAATAAAAGCGCCGCTCCATCGCGCCTGCGCTAACAAAATAAGAGTCTCCGAAAGCCAGCGCAAACAAGCTAGCAACCTAAAGAGTTTGCCGCCAATGTATTTCTTGTAAAGTGTATAAAAACGAATATGGAAGCTGGACAAATAAGATGCCAAAAACCAACGACTTTCATGTGGTATTAGACAGGAAGGAGGAACTTTTTTTCTCCGCCATTTGAAAACCGGGACGTTATCAGCACTACTGTCAGGTAAATCACCAACTTATATTTTTGTCTTCATTAAAGATAGGAATCTATATGTTAAACATGCATGTATATTCATTAAAACACCTTTAACATGTGAACAAAAACGGCAAAATAAATAAATATAAATTATATACTGTATATATAAAGGTATGTATATATATGATATGTGTGTATGTATATGTATATATGAGGTAGATCACCTCGACTTGGTCATTTATTAAGGAATTGATAAACGTTGAAAATCTTATTGGGGTGTTACCATTTAGTGGTCAATTTTAGGGAATATGTACTGTACTGTGCAATCTACTAATACAAGTTTCAATCAATCAATCAATCAATGCCTACTGAGCCTATGGTCCTGTTAAGTTATTGTGGCTCAATTTGCCTTATTTTTTATTTTATTTTAATGTATTATTATTTAATATATAATATTGTTTTAGTTATTTAAGAGATATTCCTGGCTGTGAATTTGCTCATTGCTATTTTTATGTTTTTGTGCATTATTTGTTGCCGTAATCATTAAACAAACAGGTTACTCATCAGTTACTCAGTACTTGAGTAGTTTTTTCCCAACATACTTTTTACTTTTACTCAAGTAAATATTTGGGTGACTACTTCTTACTTTTACTTGAGTAATAAATCTGTAAAGTAACAGTACTCTTACTTGAGTACAATTTCTGGCTACTCTACCCACCTCTGGACAGACCCCAAAGTTTGGGTGTCGATGCACTTCCGGAAAATGTGAACTACGTCATCCACTTATATGCTTGTAAATTGGTCCAAAAATAACCCTACATCGAGAAAACAACACAAATCACAAATCACCTCAAACTGGGTGGCGTTCACGCTGTAATACAGATAAGTAGGTCAGCGGTCAATTGTCACGTACTTACAGTAAGCATGTAGACACAGTTGACAAAATGACAAAGTGGCGTTTCAAAAGTTCTTTATGTTGCTAACAGACAAACAAAGTAAACCTGGTAAAAACATAACCTCATTGAAGAAAGTAATAATTGCAGTTCTACAATGCGAGCGTTATTTGTTATATTTTGATGTTCCAAAACGTAAAGTTGCATTTTTTTTACGTGGTTGCGTAATTACATAGACCCCACTATCGAGTTATGCAGCTGGTTGAGTTTTTTGAGGAAGCTGCTAAATTGGGCAGAATGCCGGATTTCCTTCAAAAGGGCTCTGTCTGTGTCTGTTCACTCAGAATTTCTAAAACTGCTGCTACAATTACCGTATTTCTTTGAATAACTGCAGGGGCACTAATTAATTTAAAACCTCTTCTCACTTCTGCGCTTGTTCAATGCATGCGGTAAAAGTAAGCAGGCGCTAATTATTTTGAAACCCCCTCTCACCTCTGCGCTTACCAATGGCACACAGTGAATAAATTGAGTATGATAAACATAAAATCATTAATAAATTAATTTGCAGCGGCAGTCCTGTGATTGGGGCCTACTGCCCCCCAAAAATTATCTGTGACTGTGGACTGGTGGATGAAGACCACTGCTGTACAGCAGTGGTCTCCATGGACCATGCTATCTTAGTGCTGGTAGGACGCATACATTTCTCTACTTCTCAAACGAGATTGCAATGCATACTTAATCAACAGCCATACCGTTTAAACTAATGGTTGTGATATAAACAACTTTAAAACTCTTACTAATATGCGCCACACTCTCTGAACCCTAACCAAACAAGAATAACAAACACTTTTCTGGAGAACATTGGCTCTGTAACACATTATTAACGCAACATAAGAATTTCCCAGAATTCCAATGCATCCATGGCTCTTGGCTATATTATACACCGCACGGAGGGAGGGGGTTTGGTGCTAGCGGAGTGTATAACATAGCCAAGAGTCGTGGATGCACGGCATTCTGGGTAATTCTTATGTTGCATTTATAATGTGTTACAGAGCCAGTGTTCTCCAGAAATGTGTTTGTTATTCTTATTTTGTTAGGGTTCACAGAGTGTGGCGCATATTAGTAAGAGTGTTAAAATTGTTTTATATCACAACCATTAGTGTGATCTGTATGTCTCTGGAACAAAACCCCTGGTTTACACATTTTATAAGCAAAAACAACTCCTCCACTGTTTTGAAAATGGTGGTAGGGGAAGCGTTGCCTGTGACATCATGAATTAGACCCGGCGATAAAACTAAGCATGTGCTTATTAATTTAGGGAGTGAATTTAACCCGGCAGTAATTCAAGGCAGGTGCATAATACATTGCCCAGTGGCAATTCAAAGACATACGATATACACATTTAGTCACCTGATTAAAACATGATTCTGAAATTAATACTTTAGACCGCCCCGTATTACCCAGGCTTTGCATCCAGCGGCCCCATGGGTAAAATGATTTGGAGGTCCCTGCACTTGATCCGAGGACCTCTCTAAACCGTCCATTCTAGACCATGTTTATTTTTTAAAGCTGTTTTCTTTAAGGGGAATAACTTGGCAAATCAAATCTGTTTATTTGTGAAGTTTTCCATTAGCTGTGCTTTTAATAAAACAGAAAACTAAGTCTGACGATCAGTCACCTATAGAGAAAATCTATCAAATGAGATTCGATTGTGAACATTCATAGTCAAAGACAGCCATACTGTAGTCCATAAAAAGTAAACACAAAAACATAATTCTTGCATACATGCTGTAGATCAGAGTAGTCCAAACTTTTTGACTTAGGTATATATAAAGAATCGGCAACCTCCACCACGCAAAGAGCCCTTTCACAAAATGAGGACGACGACGGGAGCCACAACTAACCTCACCAATATCTGCTGGTGGTCACCCAGGTGACAAGAATAAGGGCATGCTAC
>NC_084626.1:7170951-7175951 GCF_033978795.1 Nerophis ophidion | reverse complement strand
TGAAGATGTTGGCTGGCTGCATTAGGCCCGCAAGCTGTAGTTTGGACACCACTGTTGTAGATCATCTATTGTCGATTATTTTACTATTCAAAAAGTCTTCGGTGGTCATTTTTTTGGGAAAGTCCAAGCACCCAGGCAGTAAAATATTTTAGTACCGCAGTTTCCGTGCATTTTTTAGCATTGCATTTGAAAACATTTGGGTTGCTGATGGTTTGCCTCTGAATATAGGCCGCGACCATTGTTGACATGGGACTTGTGTTTTGTGAGACACATGCAATGGGGACCACGTTTGACACAGGGTGATAAAGGAATCACTTTGATGAGAATGCATTTCAGCAGATCTAGTTCTGAATATACAGTATGAGCTCCTCCTGCTAGTTGGGTATTTCCGTTTGAAGTCTGGGTTGATGTATCTTTTGTTGTTCATTCCATCTCCCCTCAAGACTTCTTTCCCAGTGTGAATCTGTTTATGTGACTTCATGTTGACTGCCTGCAGGTGAATGTACATTTTGCCAGAAGAGAAGCTTCTTCCAATGAGCGACTTCTAGCTTTGTTAACAAGACAGCGAGCCCCCGCTGACATAGACACAATATGAATTTGGTATGTGTGTGCATTCACGTGTGTCCTTTCAGAGCTTTGTGTGCCAATCAAGGAACATGTGGATCGATCTGAACTGTGAAACTCACTTTCTTATGTAATTATTCAGAACATCAGGATCAGCGAATGCACCCCCGGCAGCATTGTCTAAATTAACATATTGAAGGTTTTACAAAGTAGAACGAGTGAATGTGATCTAAAAGTATAGACCAGGGGTGTCCAAATTATGGCCCCCGAGACGTCATGTTAAATAAAGAAGCTTACCCACAGGGACATTGTGGTCATTTTAATAGGTCTAAAATATTAACATTGCTATACTTTTGCCATTTATCAGGTATAGGGTAGATATCCAGGGTCAATGACCTTTAATTATGCTCTGAAAGGAGATGTGGCACATCATTTTTTACAAGACCTAATGCAAACAACCTTCCCAAGTCATGGTGGAAAAATAAAATAAAAAATATACAACCAACACAAAATGTCAACAGACATGGTCACATGTAACACAACCTGCTCACAGAACTTTGTGGACATTATACAAAACATCCACGCACCCTGAACAATTCTAAATTACAACCCATTTAAATCCTATTAATGGAAAACACTCCACACGTATCTATGTTTGTCACATTTTAGCTGCTTGATGTGTCTGATTGATTACAAAATTTTAATGCGGTTGTCACGGAAGTAAACAACGTAGAAGTCGAATTTTCACATACTTTTGATATCCATCTATATTATTTATATATCCATTAAATTAAAATAATATCTACACATACATACAGTATGTATAGGCTATAAATGTGTGTGTGTATATATATATATATATATATATGTATATATATATATATATATATATATATATATATACATATACATGTGTTGATTAGATTATCAGGAGGACAGTGCCCGATACCGTGGTAGAGCGCAATATATGTATCTGTGGGAAAAAAATCTCCTGATGATTGAGGGAACCCCTCATGAAACAGTTTTGTAGAGATGAAGTAGTCTTGTGATTTTTTCCCCACTTATACATATATATATATAGTTTACTTTACTTTCGTCGCCCAGTCAAATTTTTAACCCTTTTTTGCTCAAACAGACCATCAAGTCAAACAGTTTGGACACCCCTTGTGGTTCGTGTTCTCTCGTGGAGGCAGTTTCAGTAGGACACAGCATGAAGGTAAGAATAATGATTTATCTAGCTATAAAAACAAGCTAAGAACCAAAACACTTGCACAAAGACACTACAAACAAAACCAACAGAAAGCGCTAGCATGAACTACTTTGAGTTGAGTTTGAGTTAAATTTTTATTTTGAACATGCAAGCATACAACATGATACATCACAAGTTCCAGTTTCTCTTTTCAACATGTTCGAAAAGGAGTAGGAAGAAGCAGAACTTATTTAATCCTACTCATTTTCTTTACAAAACAGTTGCTAAAACTTTTGTTCACTTCCTGTTCTCAATGTATTCACAATGTATACTCCATAAGTAATCACAATAAAAATAGATAAATATATAATTGGTGAAGTAAGTTTTATTCCATACGATGAGATAAGTAAGATTATTTTGAGAATGAATGGGTGAGTAAAATCAGAGTGTTTATCATGGTTCTTCTTTTTTGTACTTTGAAAACACTTCCAGTTTGAAGAGTTTGTTGAAGTGGATGATATTAGTACATTGTTTGATTGCTTTGCTTAACGCATTCCATAATTTAATTCCACATACTGATATACTGAAGGTCTTAAGTGTTGTACGTGCATACAAATGTTTTAAATTAAATTTTTCTCTAAGATTATATTTCTCTTCTTTTGTTGAGAAGAAGTGTTGTATATTCTTGGGAAGCAGGTTATAGTTTGATTTGTGTATAATTTTAGCTGTTGCAATTTCGCTATGTCGTGGAATTTCAGTATCTTTGATTCAATAAATAAAGGGTTTGTATGTTCTCTATATCCAACATTATGTAATTATTCTAACTGATCTTTTTTGTAACACTGTTAGTGAATGAAGTGTACTTTTGTAATTATTTCCCCATATTTTCTACACAGTAACTCAGATATGGTAACACTAGTGAGCAGTAGAGAATATAAAGTGATTTTTGGTCTCAGAACATATTTGGCTTTATTCATTATTGACGTATTTCTTGCTACTTGATGTTGTATATTTTTCACATGAGATTTCCAGTTCAATTTATCATCAATCATTATACCTAGAAATTTGGTTTCATTTTCTTTTTTCAATTTCTATTCCATCTATTTGTATTTGTGTTTGACTTTATTTTCTACTGTTACAAATAGCATTATTTTAGTTTTATTGAGATTCAATGATAGTCTGTTTTTGTCAAACCTTTTTTTGTATCACATCTGTTTAGTATTTTGAACTAGGGACAAACAACAGAATAGCATGGAAGCTAAAGTACACAAAAGTAATTACCACAATGTGGGAAGAGCAAGGTCACCTGTTGCATGGAAGCAAATGAGAATCCGAGACCGAATGGCCAACAAAGGCAGGCTTAAATAAGGAGATAATCACAGAGCAGGTGCGTGAGAAAAACAAACGGCAGGTGACACAAATACGTCACTATGGCAATGGAAACAAAACAGGAAGTGCCACCAGGAACTAAGGAAGTCGAATACTAAACAGATGTGATACATAACAGACAAAACCAAAAACACTTTTTATACTTCCAAAGCTAACTGTAGCGGAAGTGATGATTACTATTCACATTCCGTGGGTTGCATTTATACATCCGTCATTGTGTTACAGAAAAAATGCAAAATACACATTGCCCCAAGGAGACAAGGAGACGTACGTAATCCCCCTCAGCGATTATGTATTTGGTTTGATTAATTCTAGTTCCATCATATTTGATCAGATTAGACCACGTATCTTTTCTAACAGGTAATCTGACTATAAAAGCAAGCCTCAAAATGTTAAGTGTGCTTTGGATGAACAAGACTCAGTCGGCTGGCGTGTCAAGGATAAGCAGAGTGAAAGAAGATGACCAGAAGATATCAACATTGCTAAAACGGTGGTCATGTTTTATACATTACAGGTCCTGTTAATCCAAATGTTGTTTTATTGTATTTGCGCGCAATATTCTATGACCAGGGAAATGTGTATCGCTCGACAGAATGTGAGTTTCAATTAAGTGATAAGGAAGACACTGCGAGAGAGATAAAACAAGCCTATAGATGACAAGATAGAGCGGAGGAAGTAAAGGACTTATCATATAGGCCAAGTAAACCAGTGAAATGAAACATGCAAACAAAAATGGCTGAAAGGTCATGAGGACATTTTGTTTCACCCACCTCTTTCAAGCTCGGGTCATGGGAACTTGAGAGCCTGCCCAGAATCTGAACAGAGATGACACATGTTGTTCCAAATATCTGCTGGAACCACAGCTTGGGGATTACGGCCCCCAGGACACTAATCACTAATGGCACCACCTCCTCCATCTTCTCTCGCTCTTCCTTCAACCCTTGGTCTTTCTCCAGGTATTGCTCAGGATTGCTACATCAGCACTGATGTCTTCCGATGGTTTATCCACCACTATTATGTCAGGATGGTTGGACATCACCATTTTTATTAGTCTGGATCAGAAATCCCAAGAATCTTGGCACAAGGGTTTTCAATTACATTCTGTGGTGTCTGCCATCTTGATTGTGGGACCTCCTGTTCATATTTGGTACAGATCTTCCCAAATGCCATGAATGTCTTGGTTCTCCACTGCTCCTCTCACCTCCTTACCATGAATTGATTAACGTGGACAAACAAGTTGAAAACTTATTCGGGTGTTACCATTTAGTAGTCTCTTGTACGGAATATGTACTGAACTGTGCAATCTACTAATAAACGTTTCAATCAATCAATCAATCCCAGGGGGTGATCAAGGGTGATGGGTCAAATGTGGAGAATAATTTCGCCACACCTAGTGTGTGGTGTTGTGTGACAATCATTGGTACTTTAACTTAACTTATTATGCACCCTGCGGTGATGTGCTGCAACAACTTAGGGGCTTCTATGCACAGCCTGCATCCGGGGTGCTATTTGATTTTGTAGACCCTGGCCTCTACTGATCTTGTGAATAGTGCTTTTATATTTTCCTGATGTCAGCCACGTCTTCAATTTGTGGGTCGGTACATGCCATTTAGGGGCTTTTATTTCCCTGACAGCATATCTGACTCTTCATCCTTATTAGGTTTCTGTCATTTATCAGTTCATCCCTGGGGTTCAATATATATATATATATATATATATATATATATATTATATATATATATATATATATATATATTAGAGATGCGCGGATAGGCAATTATATCGTCCGCATCACCAAAGTCATCATCCACCCGCCGTCCACCCGAACCAACACTTTATCAGGACCGTACCCGCCCGC
>NC_084626.1:7130951-7160951 GCF_033978795.1 Nerophis ophidion | reverse complement strand
TTTCACAGAGAAATGATGACAATTGGAACCGCTAATGTTCCCGCAACTATCCTATTGCGTGCATCCTGGTTACAAGAATTTGGGCATGCTGTTAGGCCATTGCCTTAGACACCTTCAACAACATTTACAAACTGATTGTTGGTCCAGCAACATGTTGTATGCAGCTTCCACGGTTACACGTTCAAGATTGAAAGGCATACTGGGTGATACAAAGCACACTGATGGTTGTGATATAAACAACTTTAACACTTACTAATACGCGCCACACTGTGAAGCCACACCCAACAAGATTGACAAGCACATTTCGGGAGAACATCCTCACAGTAACACGACATAAACGCGACACAACATATACCCATATACTTTTGTATCCGTGACACATACTGAATATATTTTACACCCCCGTGCCCCCAACCCCGCCCACTTAACAACGCAAGGGGGGGTGCATAAAGTAGTCAGGAAGTATCATGAATACAAAGGATTATGGGTATTCGTTGTGTTGCGTTTATGTTGTGTTACTGTGAGGATGTTCTCCCGAAATGTGTTTGTCGTTCTTAATTGGTGTGGCTTCACAGCGTGGCGCATATTTCTAAGAGTGTTAAAATTGTTTATATCACAACCATTAGTGTACTCTGTGTCACCCAGTATGCCTTGCAGTCAGTCGTGTGAGTTTTGCTGTGGAAGTCACACACAACATGGTCCTGGACTGAGAAGTGTTTCGCACATGTTGTAATATACGACAAAACCTACGGCTTCATAGCACGCCCAAATACTTATTATCTGGGTAACTTTCGGCAGTCATTCAGGAGAATAATAGCATTTCATATTGTCTTCTTTGCCTTATGACACAGGTCTTAAATGGCATTTTGAATGGCAAGCATCCCGATCACAGAACCATGCATATCAAATATTTCTGAATGGTTCAACCGCCACCTGCTCGACCTGCGGTTTATCCACGGACTCCGTGCATCTCTAATATATATATATACAAACCCCGTTTTCATATGAGTTGGGGAATTGTTAGATGTAAATATAAACAGAATACAATGATTTTCAATCCATATTCAGTTGAATATGCTACAAAGACAACATATTTGATGTTCAAACTGATAAACATTTTTTTTTATGCAAATAATAATTAACTTTAGAATTTGATGCCAGCAACACGTGACAAAGAAGTTGGGAAAGGTTGCAATAAATACTGATAGAGTTGAGGAATGCTCATCAAACACTTATTTGGAACATCCCACAGATGTGCAGGCTATTTGGGAACAGGTGGGTGCCATGAATATCTAAGAATATCTAAGATAGGCTGACACAGTTGTGGAAATAAACACATCAGAAGTGCTGCTTCGAAACAGGAATTAATGTCATCAAAACGACTTCAAGCGGCATGCAAAATGAATGAATGAATGAAGCGTTGGTACGCCGAGACATGGTTCTAAATCCTAAATCACGGTTCCAAGTAAAAGCAACTGATTGAAACTTCAGAGGTTGAACTCGATTGTATTATTAATGCTGCAATCTCAAACACAACAATGCCAAAGATATTTTGACATTCAGCGACAGGCCTTTCAGACTTCAAACACAAACTAATTTCAAGGTACCATGTTTTTATTTGTCTTCTTGACCAACTACCGGTCAAGAAGACATGCGGGCATGTAGAGAAAAGTTCAAAGTAGATTGAGTCTGATGAAAAGACACAGCGTAAGATTACAGTAACTGCAGGAGCAAATGAAACAAGACGAGAAGTGAAAGCAGAACGGCAGAAAGCGTCAGGCGTTGCCATCTGGAGCGAAGGCTCTCATGTCAGTGTGAGCCAACAAAAGAGGACAAGAAGGGTACACTCCCGCCCCCGGTCAGACATTATTAAAAGGTCAAGCAAGGGGGAGATTGAAGTGCTACTCGGACATAAGGAAAGAAAAGCAGAGGTTGATAAGCGGACTTTGTAGACAGCCATGAATATGTGGTGACATTGATTGATTGATTGATTGATTGATTGATTGAAACTTTTATTAGTAGGTTGCGCAATACAGTATATATTACGTACAATTGACCACTAAATGGTAACACCCGAATAAGTTTTTCAACTTGTTTAAGTCTGGGTCCACGTTAATCAATTCACATAGTAGTAGGGTTGTATGGTATACCGGTACTGGTATAGTATCGCGAGACTAATGAATCAAAAATGGTACTATACTCTTGACTAAAAAGTACCGATTCCCGTTTTTTTTCTTTTTTTTTCAACGGGCATGATGGCGCGTCGTCGTCACATCGTGACATTGTTGGTTTTACGAGCAGAGGAGCATGTCCGACAGCGCACAATCACTGAGTACTTACAAGCAGCCACGGTGTGTGGACTGTAAAAGGAGAATGAACGCATTTTGCCTTGAAAAGTAACAATAAGGGTGAATCTATAACACTGAAATGCTGCTCAGCAAGCTGTGTTTTAAACCATGGCTAGCTAGCTAGCGGCTAACGTCCTTAAGCAGTCGGCATTGTTTTAGCTACTTCTAAAACGCTAATCCTCGCCTCTGAATGAAAACAAATGCGAATGGGCGGATCTACACCTGACATCCACTGTAATGATACCAAGTACAGTCGATTTCAAGTATCTAGTCCATAATACTATGATTACAACGATATTTGTTATTGTCACAGAATCTTTTTTCCATTTTTCAAAATTAATATGTTTATAAACTCAGGAAATACACCCATGGACACATGAGGACTTAAATTATGACCAATGTAGGACCCTGTAACTACTTGGTATCAGATCGATACCTAAATCGGTGGTAGATTCCAGAAAACACAGAGTGAGATGTTCTACCTCTTGTGCGAAACACAAATGCATAAAATGACTTAACACATTAAAATGACTAGTAAAATATTTAAAAACACAACAATCAACTTCTAAAACATTAAAAACGACTCCAAAACATATAAAATGACTCCAAAGAGATGCTCCGTGACATCTAAAATTTAAATTACTCCTAAAACACATAACAAGACTCCTAAAACACATAATAAGACTCCTAAAACACGTAAAAAACTCATAAAACACGTAAAAATACTCCTAAAAACACGTAAAAACATATGTAAAGTATAAAACAACAGAAGAATAACTGATTATTACATTTGAACAGAACATGTTGAAACGGAATATAACCATATATTAGCAGTAATATTTTTATTATTTAAGCCAGGGGTGTCCAAACTTTTTCCACTGAGGGCCGCACACTGAAAAATCAAAGCAAGCGGGGGCCATTTATTTTAAAAAACAATCCAATGTATGTAAAAAATATATACATTTAGGCCTCCACTCAGGCTTGATCCCGGGGACCCCAAAGGGTTTTGGTAAAAATAAAATGTTAAAAATCTGTTATTATTCAGTATTATTATTTTTATTGTTATTCAAGTTTTAAATCTCTAGATCAACATTAGGTCTATCTGGTAATATGACATTTGTAAAGATTTAAGTTGTATGCTCTTTTTGTCAAAGAAAACCATGTTTTTTTTATGGAAAAAAACACAAAATATGCAATATTTCCACCCAATAAAATGTTTAAGTAGAATATTTCAGATTATATAATAATTGGAGCCGTAAAAAGGTCAACAACTCATAATACCATTGATTTTAATTCACTATTATTTTTTGTGCAATGACACTTAAAAACAAAACACTGATCCAAAGGGGTCCTACTCATTAAAGTGTTAAAAAATTAATTATAATGTTTTTTTTTTTACTGTTTACTTTTAACACAACTTCAGATCTATTTGTCAATTATAAGTTGTAGTTTATGTTTTTTGTTTGTTCGTTTTAGACCCTTCTTTGAAAAAAAAACAGCTCAGTTTTTTATATGGCAAACACAAAATATCCAACATTTGCCGACAAAAATTTCTCGTAGTGGAATATTTAATGTGACGTAATTGGAGCCTTGAATAGGTCAATAATTCATAATGACATTGATTTTGACTCACTTATTATTTTTTAAAGAAAGAAACAGCCTGCATGGCAGCTGTGTGTTATTAGAGTAAACATTGCAAAATGTTCCTGATACATTTTACATTAGCTCTTTTATACCACTTTTTATGTTTGAATTTTTTCCATAGTATTTTTAAAATGTGCCGTGGGGCCGTTAAAAAATTACCTGCGGGCCGCACTTTGGACACCACTGATTAAAGCGGACAAACCTTTTGTTTTCGGTTTCCTCGCTGCAGAGACACTCTGTGGAGGTTCTGTGTGAGTTCAAACACGGCGCTTTGTCTCCTCTTGTTCAACTGAGTTCATGCCTAAATCACATGCCGTCACATGTGGGTCGGCATAGCTCGGTTGGTAGAGCGGCTGTGCCAGCAACTTGAGGGTTGCAGGTTCGATTCCCGCTTCCGTCATCCTAGTCACTGCCGTTGTGTCCTTTACCCACCTGCTCCCAGTGCCACCCACACTGGTTTAAATGTAACTTAGATATTGGGTTTCACTATGTAAAGTGCTTTGATTCCCGAGATAAAAGTGCTATATAAATATAATTCACTTCACACATTAATTACATTCCCATAGGCTTTCCCAATAATCTTATTATTTTTCTGCGAATAGTGTATTCATCACAGTGCTTAGAAAAATGAATTATTTGCGCTTTAAATAGTTTTTTTGGTTTTGTTTTTAGTCCAAGAAATCTTAAAACGGCACGACTTTTTCAGGGAACTCACCTTGTGGTCAAAGTTGGAACTGCGACTAAACTTTTCAGGCTCTTTGCTGCTATCTCATTGTTGAAATTGGTAGTGCGTTTTTCAGGCTAAAAGTGAAAATTGGCACAAAATAACAGGAGTGTAATACTGACTGTGCTCCATCCATCCATCCATCCATCATCTTCCGCTTATCCGAGGTCGGGTCGCGGGGGCAACAGCCTAAGCAGGGAAACCCAGACTTCCCTCTCCCCAGCCACTTCGTCTAGCTCTTCCCGGGGGATCCCGAGGCGTTCCCAGGCCAGCCGGGAGACATAGTCTTCCCAACGTGTCCTGGGTCTTCCCCGTGGCCTCCTACCGGTTGGGCGTGCCCTAAACACCTCCCTAGGGAGGCGTTCGGGTGGCATCCTGACCAGATGCCCGAACCACCTCATCTGGCTCCTCTCGATGTGAAGGAGCAGCGGCTTTACTTTGAGTTCCTCCCGGATGGCAGAGCTTCTCACCCTATCTCTAAGGGAGAGCCCCGCCACACGGCGGAGGAAACTCATTTCGGCCGCTTGTACCCGTGATCTTATCCTTTCGGTCATGACCCAAAGCTCATGACCATAGGTGAGGATGGGAACGTAGATCGACCGGTAAATTGAGAGCTTTGCCTTCCGGCTCAGCTCCTTCTTCACCACAACGGACCGGTACAACGTCCGCATTACTGAAGACGCCGCACCGATCCGCCTGTTGATCTCACGATCCACTCTTCCCTCACTCGTGAACAAGACTCCTAGGTACTTGAACTCCTCCACTTGGGGCAGGGTCTCCTCCCCAACCCGGAGATGGCACTCCACCCTTTTCCGGGCGAGAACCATGGACTCGGACTTGGAGGTGCTGATTCTCATTCCGGTCGCTTCACACTCGGCTGCGAACCGATCCAGCGAGAGCTGAAGACCCCGGTCAGATGAAGCCATCAGGACCACATCATCTGCAAAAAGCAGAGACCTAATCCTGCGGTTACCAAACCGGAACCCCTCAACGCCTTGACTGCGCCTAGAAATTCTGTCCATAAAAGTTATGAACAGAATCGGTGACAAAGGACAGCCTTGGCGGAGTCCAACCCTCACTGGAAATGTGTTCGACTTACTGCCGGCAATGCGGACCAAGCTCTGGCACTGATCGTACAGGGAACGGACTGCCACAATAAGACAGTCCGATACCCCATACTCTCTGAGCACTCCCCACAGGACTTCCCGAGGGACACGGTCGAATGCCTTCTCCAAGTCCACAAAGCACATGTAGACTGGTTGGGCAATCTCCCATACACCCTCAAGAACCCTGCCGAGAGTATAGAGCTGGTCCACAGTTCCACGACCAGGACGAAAACCACACTGTTCCTCCTGAATCCGAGGTTCGACTATCCGACGTAGCCTCCTCTCCAGTACACCTGAATAAACCTTACCGGGAAGGCTGAGGAGTGTGATCCCACGATAGTTGGAACACACCCTCCGGTCCCCCTTTTTGAAGAGAGGAACCACCACCCCGGTCTGCCAATCCAGAGGTACCGCCCCCGATGTCCACGCGATGCTGCAAAGTCTTGTCAACCAAGACAGCCCCACAGCATCCAGAGCCTTAAGGAACTCCGGGCGGATCTCGTCCACCCCTGGGGCCTTGCCACCGAGGAGCTTTTTAACTACCTCAGCGACCTCAGCCCCAGAAATAGGAGAGTCCACCACAGATTCCCCAGGCACTGCTTCCTCATAGGAAGACGTGTTGGTGGGATTGAGGAGGTCTTCGAAGTATTCCTTCCACCTGTCCACAACATCCGCAGTCGAGGTCAGCAGAACACCATCCGCACCATACACGGTGTTGATAGTGCACTGCTTCCCCTTCCTGAGGCGGCGGACGGTGGTCCAGAATCGCTTCGAAGCCCACCGGAAGTCGTTTTCCATAGCTTCCCCGAACTCTTCCCATGTCCGAGTTTTTGCCTCCGCGACCGCTGAAGCTGCACACCGCTTGGCCTGTCGGTACCTGTCCACTGCCTCCGGAGTCCTATGAGTCAAAAGGACCCGATAGGACTCCTTCTTCAGCTTGACGGCATCCCTCACCGCTGGTGTCCACCAGGGGGTTTTAGGATTTCCGCCCCGACAGGCACCAACTACCTTGCGGCCACAGCTCCGATCTGCCGCCTCGACAATAGAGGTGCGGAACATGGTCCACTCGGACTCAATGTCCAGCACCTCCCTCGTGACATGTTCAAAGTTTTTCCGGAGGTGGGAATTGAAACTTTGTCTGACAGGAGACTCTGCCAGACGTTCCCAGCAGACCCTCACAATGCGTTTGGGCCTCCCAGGTCTGTCCGGCATCCTCCCCCACCATCGCAGCCAACTCACCACCAGGTGGTGATCGGTAGAAAGCTCCGCCCCTCTCTTCACCCGAGTGTCCATAACATGAGGCCGCAAATCCGATGACACAACTACAAAGTCGATCATGGAACTGCGGCCTAGGGTGTCCTGGTGCCAAGTGCACATATGGACACCCTTATGTTTGAACATGGTGTTCGTTATGGACAAACTGTGACGAGCACAAAAGTCCAATAACAAAACACCACTCGGGTTCAGATCCGGGCGGCCATTCTTCCCAATCACGCCTCTCCAGGTTTCACTGTCGTTGCCAACGTGAGCGTTGAAGTCTCCCAGTAGGACAAGGGAATCACCCGGGGGAGCACCTTCCAGTACTCCCTCGAGCGTTCCCAAAAAGGGTGGGTACTCTGAACTGCTGTTTGGTGCATAAGCACAAACAACAGTCAGGACCCGTCCCCCCACCCGAAGGCGGAGGGAGGCTACCCTTTCGTCCACCGGGTTAAACTCCAACGTACAGGCTTTGAGTCGGGGGGAAACAAGAATTGCCACCCCAGCCCGTCGCCTCTCACTGCCGGCAACGCCAGAGTGGAAAAGGGTCCAATCCCTCTCGAGAGAAGTGGTTCCAGAGCCCTTGCTGTGCGTCGAAGTGAGTCCGACTATATCCAGCCGGAATTTCTCGACTTCGCGCACTAGCTCAGGCTCTTTCCCCCCCAGTGACGTGACGTTCCACGTCCCAAGAGCTAGCTTCTGTAGCCGAGGATCGGACCGCCAAGTGCCCTGCCTTCGGCTGTCGCCCAGCTCACAATGCACCCGACCTCTATGGCCCCTGCTATGGGTGGTGAGCCCATTGGAGGGGTGACCCACGTTGCCTCTTCGGGCTGTGCCCGGCCGGGCCCCATGGGAACAGGCCCGACCACCAGGCGCTCGCCATCGTGCCCCACCTCCGGGCCTGGCTCCAGAGGGGGGCCCCGGTGACCCGCGTCCGGGCGAGGGAAATCTGGGTCCATGATGTTTCTTCTTCATATAGGTCTTCGAGCACTGACTGTGCTGCACCACATTAATTTAGTAGCATTATGGTGCACTTAGTCATTCAAAAAGCTCGCGTCAAATGACCAATGAAGAGACGAGCTGAAGAGATGTTTGTCTGGTCTTGTACAGTGCTTCTTACATTTAAAACAGTCACGCACAGTGGTTTCATATCACAACTTTCTCCGCTCTAATAAGGTGCTCTGTCGGGGTGTCATTAAATCCTGCGAACAATCACGACGCCGGAGGTGTTGTCGAGGGTTAGGATCGCGGAGAATGAGATGCTGATAATCAACCTGGTTCTTGAGAAGAAACCCTATAATTTTCCAAGGGCCTACAAGCAATCTGAATGCGCGATGTAAATTGGACATTCATGCACAGTACTATGAATACGCAAGATGGATAATAACTATTCAGAGATTTCACCCTTTGGAAGATGCTTTTTTTCTATTATTTCGCGTTGCGATGTTCTGGTGAACCTATTGTTTCTACAGTAGCATGCAGTCCATCCGCAAAGTATTCACAGCGCGTCACTTTTTCCACATTTGGTTGCAGCCTTGTTCCAAAATGAAATAAATACATTTTTGTCCTTAAAATTCTCCACACAACACACCGTAATGACAACTTGAAAATGTTGTTTTTAGAGATAGTTTGCAAATGTATTTAAAATAGGAAACCAAGAAATCACATGTAAAGACTCAGCAGGCACAACACATTGATGCAACGTTGATTATACGTACATGTCGTTTAAAACAGTGTTCCTCAAACTTTTTGTATCCGCTTAATAATTTGTCCCGCAGCCCGGTGGGGTGGGGGTGGTGTAGGGGGGGGACTCCTTTTTTTTATTTTTTTCTTTGTCATGTAAAAGGGACGTTTTTGTCATGAAAAAGGGAGGTTTTTGTGGTTGGTGCACTAATTGTAAGTGTATATTGTATATATTATGTTGATTTAATAAAAAAAAAAAAAAAAAAATTTGTTTTTTGTTTTGTTTTTTTATAAAAATGAATAAAAAATTATTCTGCGCCCCGGTACTAATCGGGCCACGGCCGGTACCGCGGCCCGGTGGTTGGAGACCACTGGTTTAAAACTTACTTTGAAACAACGTTGCAAACTAGTTGTACTTCTAAATTGAGGCAACATTGGTGTCTAACGTTAGCTCCACGTTGGATCCACGTTCGTAGGGAAATTACCATATTTCAATGGTCAAAACAACGTCACAACCGGACATTGAATAAATGTTGTCAAAAAGCATGTTGTTTCCACATTGTATTCATGTTGTAGAATATTGGTTAGAAAATGACCAAATTTGAATGGTCTAATCAACGCCAGAACCCAACATTTATTAAATGTTGTTAAAAAGCATGTTGTTTCAACGTTGTATTTGCATTGTAGAATATTGGTTGGGAAATTACAAAATTTCAATGGTCAAACAAAGGCCACAATCTGACATTGAATAAACATCAAAAAGCATGTTGTTTCAACAATTTATTTGTGTTGTAGAATATTGGTTAGAAAATTACAAAATTTCAATGGTCTAATCAACCCCGGAACCCAACATTGATTAAATGTTGTCAAAAAGCATGTTGTTTAACATTGTATTTGTGTAGTACAATATTGGTTGGGAAATGACCAAATGTTAATGGTCGAATCGACGTCACAACCTGACATTGAATAAATGTCAAAAAGCATGTTATTTCAACATTGTATTAGTGTTGTAAAATATTGGGTGGAAAATGACCAAATTTCAATGGTCTAATCAACGCCAGAACCCCAACATTGATTAAATGTTGTCAAAAAGCATGTTATTTCCACATTGTATTTGTGTTGTAGACTATTGGTTATAAAATGACCAAATTTGAATGGTCTAACCAACGCCAGAACCCAACATTTATTAAATGTTGTCAAAAAGCATATTGTTTAAACATTGTATTTGTATTGTAGAATATTGGTTGGGAAATGACCAAATTTCAATGGTCAAACAAACGCCACAATCTGACATTGAATAAATATCAAAAAGCATGTTGTTTCAACGTTGTATTTGTGTTGTAGAATATTGGTTATAAAATTACAAAATTTCAATGGTCTAATCAACCCCGGAACCCAACATTGATTAAATGTTGTCAAAAAAGCATGTTATTTCCAAATTGTATTTGTGTTGTAGACTATTAGTTAGAAAAATACCAAATTTGAATGGTCTAATTAACGCCAGAACCCAACATCTATTAAATGTTGTCAAAAAGCATGTTGTTTCAACATTGTATTTGCATTGTAGAATATTGGTTGGGAAATGACCAAATTTCAATAGTCAAACAAACGTCACAATCTGACATTGAATAAACATCAAAAAGCATGTTGTTTCAACGTTGTATTTGTGTTGTAGAATATTGGTTATAAAATTACAAAATTTTAATGGTCTAATCAACCCCGGAACCCAACATTGATTAAATGTGGTCAAAAAGCATGTTGTTTTAACATTGTATTTGTGTAGTACAATATTGGTTGGGAAATCACCAAATTTTAATGGTCGAATCGATGTCACAACCTGACATTGAATAAATGTCAAAAAGCATGTTATTTCAACATTGTATTAGTGTTGTAAAATAATTGTTGGAAAATGACCAAATTTCAATGGTTTAATCAACGCCAGAACCCCAACATTGATTAAATGTTGCCACAAAGCATGTTATTTCCACGTTGTATTTGCATTGTAGAATAATGGTTGGGAAATAACCCAATTTCAATGGTCAAACAAACGACACAACCTGACATTGAATAAACATCAAAAAGCATGTTGTTTCAACGTTGGATTTGTGTTGTACAAACCCTGTTTCCATATGAATTGGGAAATTGTGTTAGATGTAAATATAAACGGCATGCAATGATTTGCAAATCCTTTTCAACCCATATTCGATTGAATGCACTACAAAGACAAGATATTTGATGTTCAAACTCATTAACTTTATTTTGTTTTGCAAATAATAATTAACTTAGAATGTCATGGCTGCAACATGTGCCAAAGTAGTTGGGAAAGGACATGTTCACCACTCTGTTACATCATCTTTTCTTTTAACAACACTCAATAAACGTTTGGGAACTGAGAAAACTAATTGTTGAAGCTTTGAAAGTGGAATTCTTTCCCATTCTTTTTTTATGTAGAGCTTCAGTCTTTCAACAGTCCGGGGTCTCCGCTGTCTTATTTTACGCTTCATAATGCGCCACACATTTTCAATGGGAGACAGGTCTGGACTGCACGCGGGCCAGGAAAGTACCCGCACTCTTTTTTTTACAAAGCCACGCTGTTGTAACACTTGTCTTGGTGAAATAAGCAGGGGCGTCCATGATAACGTTGCTTGGATGACAACATATGTTGCTCCAAAACCTGTATGTACATTTCAGCATTAATGGTGCCTTCACAGATGTGTAAGTTACCCATGCTTTGGGCGCTAATACACCCCCATACCATCACAGATGCTGCATTTTGAACTTTGCGCCTATTACAATCCAAATGGTTATTTCCCTCTTTGTTCTGGAGGACCCCACATCTTCTGTTTCCAAATATAATTTGAAATCTGGACTCGTCAGACCACAGAACACCTTTCCACTTTGCATCAGTCCATCTTAGGTGAGCTCAGGCCCAGCCAAGCCGGCGGCGTTTCTGGATATTGTTGATCAATGGGTTTGGCTTTGCATGGTAGAGTTTTAACTCGCACTTACAGATGTAGCGACCAACTGTAGTTACTGAAAGTGGTTTTATGAAGTGTTTCTGAGCCCATGTGCAGATATCCATTACACACTGATGTCTTTTTTTGATGCACTACCGCCTGAGGTATCTAAAGTCAGTAATATCATCGCTTATGTGCAGTGATTTCTCCAGATTTTCTGAACTTTTTGATGATTTTACGGACCGTATATGTTAAAATCCAAAATTCCTTGCAATAGCTCGTTGAGAAATGTTGTTCTAAAACTATTTGACAATTTGCTTACAAAGTGGTGACCCTCACCCCATCCTTGTTTGTGAATTACTTAGCATTTCATGGAAACTGCTTTTATACACAATCATGGCACCCAACTGTTCCCAATTAGCCTGCACACCTGTGGGAAGTTCCATATAAGTGTTTGATGAGCATTCCTCAACTTTATCGGTATTTATTGCCACCTTTACCAACTTCTTTGTCACGTATTGCTGGCATCAAATTCTAAAGTTAATGATTATTTGCAAAAAAAAAAAGTTTATCAGTTTGAACATCAAATATGTTGTCTTTGTAGCATATTCAACTGAATATGGGTTGAAAATGATTTGCAAATTATTGTATTACGTTTATATTTACATCCAACGCAATTTCCCAACTCATATATAAACGGGGTTGTAGAATATTGGTTAGAAAATTACCAAAATTCAATGGTCTAATCAACCTCGGAACCCAAAATGTATTAAATGTGGTCAAAAAGCATGTTGTTTTAACATTGTATATGTGTAGTACAATATTGATTGGGAAAAGACCAAATTTCAATGGTCGAATCAATGTCACAACCTGACATTGAATAAACATCAAAAAGTATGTTGTTTTAACATTGTATTTGTGTAGTAGAATACTGGTTGGGAATTGACAAAATTTCAATGGTCTAATCAACGCCAGAACCCCGACATTGATTTAATGTTGTCAAAAAGCACGTTCTTTCAACATTTTATTTTTGTTGTATAATATTGGTTGGGAAATGACCAAATTCCATCCATCCATCTATTTTCTACTGCTTATCCCTTTCGGGGTCGCGAGGGGTTCACTGGAGCCTATCTCAGCCGCATTCGGGCGGTAGGCGGGATACATAATGCCACCTCATCGCAAATTTCAATGGTCAAATCAACTTCACAACCTTACATTGGATAAACGTCAACAAGCATGGTGTTCCAACGTTGTATTTGTGTTGTAGAATATTGGTTGGAAAATTACCAAAATCCAATGGTTTAATCAATCACAGAACCCAACATTCGTTAAATGTTGGCAAAAAGCATGTTGTTTCAACACTAGGTATGAGTTGCTCAAGGTCAGGACGTTATTCAACAATTTCTAAACATTGTTTCAATGTCTTGTGCCTGCTGGGTAAATATTCACAGCCTTTGCCATGAACCTCAAAAGTGAGATGAGGTGCAACCTGTTTCAATTGATCATCCTTGAGATATTCTTACAGCTTAATTGGAGTATACCTGGGGTGAATTCAGTTAATTGGACATGATTTGAAAAGACACACACCTGTCAAGTGCAATGCACAAACCAAGAACGAAGGTCCCATCATCCGTACATGGAAAAAGCTTGGAACGACTAGGACTTTTGGAGCTGGATGGCCGTCTAAACTTAACAATCGGGAAAGAAGGGCCCGAGTCAGTGAGGTGACCAAGATCCCCATGGTCACTCTGTCAGAGCTACAGCATTTATCTGTGGAGAGAGGGGAACCTTCCAAAAGGACAACCATCCCTGCAGTAATTCACCAACTAAAGCCTGTATGCTAGATTGGCCATTTCTTGTAAAAAGTTTGCCAAAATGCACCTGAAAGACTCTCAGACCATGAACAACTAAATTCTCTGGTCTGATGAGACAAAGATTGAAGTCTTTAGCATGCATGTTTGGAAGAAACCACATACCGCTCATCACCAGGTCAACACCATCCCTACAGTGAAGCATGGTGGTGGCAACATCATGCTATGGGGATGTTTTCCAGTGGCAGGAACTGGGAGACCAGTTAGGATGGAGGGAAATATGAATGCAGCAATGTACAGAGACACCCTGGAAGAACACCCTAAGCACAGAGCCAATCGATCAAAGGAATGGCTTCTGGACAACTCAGTAAATGTCTTTGAGTGGCCCAGCTAGAGCCCAGACCTAAATCTGAGTGAATATCTCTGGAAAGATCTGAAAATGCACCGACGCTACCCATCCAACCTGATTGAGCTTGAGGGGTGCTGCAAAGAGGAATAGTTGAAACTGTCCAAAGATTGCATTCAAAAAGACTTCAGGTTTTAATTTCTGCCGACGGTGCATCAACAAAGTATTGAGCAAAGGCTGTCAATACCTATGTACATGTGTTTTTCACATTGTCATTGTAGGTTATTGTGTCTAGAATTTTGAGGGAAAAAAATAACAATGTGGAAAAAAAGTGAATACTTTGCGGATGGACTGTAATTGTCACCTAAATTTGTGACTGGTAAAGGGAGGATAACTTTTTTTCTCCTTCGCGTGGTCGTTTCATCTCCAATAAAGCTCACCAATTTGTTTTCAATCTTCGATTTATGTCACAGTGTGGTTGTTTGAAGCAGAGAAATACAATTCCCTCGTGGCCTCAAATAGGGAAAGAGAGACATCCTGCCACCTCTGGCTCCTCGCATGTCCGTCATCTCTTTCTCCCAAAAGACTGAGATACTTTTCCGAACGGGGGTCGTGTAGTCCTGGTACCATTTGACTCCGGGTGCCATGGTAACGCTTCCTGCACTGGCTTATTTTGATGAGTATTGCCTAGGGCTGTGAATCTCTGGGCACCGCACGATTCAACTTGATTCTTGGGAGTAACTATTTGATTCAGAATTTATTATCGATTCAGAATAGATTCTTGATTCAAAATCAATACTTTTATGATAATATTGAGTGCCAGTTCTATGATCAACACTGATTAATTGTTTAATATTACAGTAAAAGAAAACTGGTTTTGTCGAACAAAATGCTACCAAAACATTTAATAAAGTTAAATACAAATAAGGCAACAAGAGAAGTATCCAGTTGTGATCAAAATTATTTAATCCCCACACAATTTTGGTGTTTTAGCAAGTTGGACATT
Source organism: Nerophis ophidion (assembly GCF_033978795.1). NCBI lineage: Eukaryota > Metazoa > Chordata > Actinopteri > Syngnathiformes > Syngnathidae > Nerophis > Nerophis ophidion. Next base: position 7,146,069 of record NC_084626.1, on the reverse strand, counting down.
TATTCCGTATTTTGTTTATAGTCATATCAAATTAAGATGTGTCAAATAGACAAATGCAACTTAAATTGTAACACTGTATTTTACAAAATACCAAAAAAGGACATTTTTGTTAATATCTCATTGACAAAATTATTCAACCCCCTAGTTACATGCATCTTTAGTACTTAGTAGAACACCCTTTGGCAGTAATAACATAACCCAACACAAGCTTCTTGCAACGATCTACAAGTATTTTAGCCCATTCCTATTGGGCAAAGGCCTCCAGTTCATTCATATTCTTGGGCTTGCGTGCTGCAACTGCCTTCTTCAAGTCCCACCACAGGTTTTCTATAGGATTTAAGTCTGGCGACACAGAGGCTATGTCATCCCTACAAGCCTGTTTTGCAGGTTTCCCTGCTCTTCAGGGGATTTTATAGTAACATAGGCTCCAGCAACCTCCGCGACCTCAAAAGGGATATGCGGTAGAAAATAGATGCATATCTAATAAAATCCTCTGAAAAGCAGGGAAACCTGCGACACAGGCGATTTTATAATAAAATATATAATAAAATCCGCTGAAAAGCAGGGAAACATAAAACACAGGCTTGTAGGGATGAAATAGCCTCTGTGTTTTTTCCTGACCTAACGTATATTCCGCTCTACCCAGGTATTGAGCAATGTTTAACGGATAAACCACTATAACCTTGACTATATATATACATATATATATAAATATATTCTGAGCGCAATGATGTCCCATTATCAACTGGAAAATGCATTTTTAAACAATATGATTTGCCTGAGCGGCTAGGAGACACCGAGAGTAGCAAGCAGTAGAAAATGGATTACAAAGGACCGATTATAAAAAATTAAAATCCATCCATCCATCCATCCATTTTCTACCGCTTATTCCCTTTCGGGGTCGCGGGGGGCGCTGGCGCCTATCTTAGCTACAATCGGGCGGAAGGCGGGGTACACCCTGGACAAGTCGCCACCTCATCGCAGGGCCAACACAGATAGACAGACAACATTCACACACTAGGGCCAATTTAGTGTTGCCAATCAACCTATCCCCAGGTGCATGTCTTTGGAAGTGGGAGGAAGCCGGAGTACCCGGAGGGAACCCACGCAGAATACAAAAATAAAATTCAAATTCAAATATTTTAACTAGGGCCTTCCCGCGGGCTGGATTTTGGACACTGGCGGGCTGTATCTGGCCCACGGGCCATAGTTTGGGGACCCCTGCTGTAGAGCACTTCGCATTGCATTTTTTAACGTATAAAAAGCACTCTATGAATTAAGTTTGATTTGTGTGACCATGCACATGTTACTTTAAAACCACCCTTTAAAGTTGTACCTACTTATTTAGTGTAATAGCTAATATGACAGTTAGTATGCCGAAATATGATGGGAAGAACAATGTACTTATTATGCATGACAGCAAAATGTGTTATTAGCATTAGAAATGTTTAATCCTTTCACTAGGTAATGGAAATAAATGAATAGAAAAATGTGGTAATGATTTGTCTCCTTCATTTACAGGAATCTTCTGGACAAAGACACATTCTCAAAGTCAGATCCATGTGAGTTGTGACTGTATTCTCTTTTTATATTGTTTAAAAAAAGCTTGACATGATCTCTCTCCCACTTCACTGGTCGGCTTTCACACCGTGATTTTTGGGAAATCTTTTTGTCCATCTCTAAACCCCAAAGCTGTTAGTTCACTGTAGTGGAGATAACCTCCACAACACACACACACACACACACACACACACACACACACACACACACACACACACACACACACACACACACACACACACATACACACACACACACACACACACACACACACGCACACCCACACACACACACACACACACACACACACACACACTGAATTGATTCATCATTTAGAGACAGCCTCCGTTTGATTGATTACTGACTATTTCCTCTGTCCGTCTTTCATGTTATCCTTCTTTCACAATATTTTCTCCTCCTCTCTGCTTATCTTGTCCTGCCTCACAGTGTGTGTCCTCTACACCCAAGGCGTGGAGACCAAACAATGGAGAGAGGTAAGTGCATTCCTTCCTTTATCGCTATTTGAAAATAACACGGACCCTCGACGGTTGAACACAGCATAGCTCATACATAATGGACCCCGAGTTATTTTTGAGGGTGCAATGTGTTTCCTCAGTCACACACAACTTCGCCGGTCATCGGACTTCACGCATACCTCACAAGATGTTGTTGTTTTTTTCTTTTTCTTGGTCTTTTAGTCGCTTTTTTGTGCCCTCAAGCGACGAGTACAAAGTGCGGTACACCAAAAATAAAGGAAGTACACATCTTCAAAGAAGTAAAATTACGTCACCATACACATTGGGCCCGATATCCTAAGATTACAAAACGCTAAACAACTTGTGCAAACAAAAATACATTGAATGTGGGCGTGTTTCTGGTGATCTATTAAGACTGTGTGTACAATTGATGACAAGTGGAAAACTCCCTTGGTGCAGACCGGGCTTTTTTCCAGGCTATAGAGCGGTATATAAGCCGCACCCACCACATTTTAGAAAAGAAAAAATGTTTCCAGGTATCAGCCACACCTGACTATAAGCCGCAGATCTATATATATGTTGTGAAATGAGATATTTATAAACGTTTATTTAAATACGTGTAACACAGCAGTAAAACGGCTGATCAAACAAAACAGAAGTCATCGTCATGGACCCGCTGACTGTGTAAGCGAGCTTTCTGATCAGCTAATGCCATATTGGACCAAAAATACAAAAAAAAAATCTGTCTGGTGCCGCAAAAAGTAAAACAACCTTATGTAAGTGTTATAATGAAGTCAACACATTAAGTAAGTGTCTCAGAGGGGGGTGGAGGATTGGTCGTGGGGGATGTGAGATTTAAAAAAAAAAAATTTTCCTTGTCATGAAAAAGGGAGGTTTTTGTCATGAAAAATGGAGGGTTTTTGGGTTGGTGCACAAATTGAAAGTGTATCTTGTTTTTTTTTCATGTTGATTTAATAAAAAAAAAAAAAAAATTAAATTAAAATAAATAACAAAAAATTATTCTGCGGCCCGGTACGAATCGGAATACATCTAATCATAGCTCTTTAAAGGCGTACATTGAAAGAGGAGTGGATGTAAGTTATGAATAAGAGCTAATCGGATGTTTTTTCTTGCGTGGAAGTTGTGCCATTAGTTGCTCAAAATTTGCAGGGATTGTTTGAATTTCAATCAATTGGCGCGATTGTTTTGGAGAGACTGTTTTTATGACAATTAACAGTTTGCTAAAACATTTCCTCCACAGTTCAAGGCTTATGGTGATGGCAGTTTGATAATGGAACAGTTTACTTTTCCCATTCACATTATATCTTATGAAATCTGGTTTCAAATCTAAGGTTAACCAACAAGACACCACCCCAAATGGAGGCGTTAGAGAACTTTGGGTTTTTGTTCACGAGTGGGGGAAGAAGAAGCTAAGCTTCATCAGTGCTCATGAGCTTTGGGTTATGACCAAAAGGACAAGATCACGGGTACAAGTGGCCGAAATGAGTTTCCTTGGTGAGAAACCCTTCTCTTAGAGATAAAGTGAGAAGCTCTGTCATTCGGGAGAAGCTCAGAATGAAGCCGCTGCTTCTCCACATCGAGAGGTGCCAGATGAGGTAGTTTGGTCAGAATGCCCCCTGGAGGCGTCTTTAGGGAACATCCGCAAAGGTAGAAGACCCCGGGGAAGACCCAGGACACGTTGGAGGGACTATGTCTCCCAGCTGGTCTGGGAACACCTCAGGATCCTTTGGGAAGAGTTACAAAGAAGCTCGGCAGAGGAAAGTCTGGGCTTCTCTGCTAAGGCTGCGAATGAATGGACGTAATGGTTAACCAAATAACAAATCTTCATTTATCCCTAACCCAACTGTGTTCAACCGTAGAGGTTTCACTGTAATGATATCATACTGCATACTAAATGGAATAAACACACTAATTAAGAGTTTCGCTACATCTCAAAATAAAGAGAATTAGGGGTTGAGTAGAGTTGTTTTTGTTTTTATGTAAAAGTGCCATACAAATAAAGTTTGATTTGATGATTGGATTTGTCAGTCATAAATAAAGTATTAAGCCGGGTCACCAGTCCAATAACAGACTTAGCGGTCTGAAAAAAAGGATGCATTAACTCTTTTCTAAGTGGTTTTGGCACAGTCATTAACTTTCTCGCTTGTTGTCCTGATTGGACTGTAATGGATGTGACAGACAGAACCGTCAATCACCTTCCAATTTCCCTGCGTTGGTTACTTTCATCAGATGCATGAAAAAAGGCAGAAATCAAAAACATCGCTTAGTGCACAGGAGGACTATCACGAAAATACACATAACATGAGATTAACAACTTTCTTGAAACCAAGCGAGGGTTGTCCAGATACCAATATTTTGGTAATGGTACCGGCGTTTCGGGCTTTTATAGCTTCAACATTATTTTTTTTAAGCCAAAATGCGTCCATTCTCCCTGTTTTTGAATCTCCACTCTGTTTCTGCTTGCAAGTGCTTGTTTTACCAACAATGTCACGATGTGACGACAACATGCAGTTATGTCCGAAAAAAATGTAACGGTATTTTTCAGAGGCATTATAGTAATGTTTTTTTTTTTAATTAGTGCAGTGGTACTTCATTAGTATCGGTATATTGAACAACCCATCAGTGTATGTAGAAACTGTCAGGCTTGCCCCTGACAGTTTGTCTATGTTTTAGATTTTTCCTCTGCATTTGTCTGTTTCCTGTGTTTAGTATTTCCTGTCTTTTAGTTCCTGTCAAGTGCTCTTAATTTGTCAGCTTCCTGTCTTGTTCCCTGAGTGCTGCGTTCCTCCTCAGTTTGTTTTGTATTTCCTGTCTAGTGCTCTTATTTTGTCAGCTTCCTGTCTTGTTCCCTGAGTGCTGTGTTCCCCTTCAGCTGCGGCTGATTGGCATCTGGCCACACCTCTTGCCAATCAGCCGGCTCCTATTTGTACCTCTTTTTGTCTTGTGTCAGTTGCTGGATCATTGTATTGTCTTGTCGATGTCACGTCTAGTCGCTCTTGTGATATGTTATCGCTCCTGTCGTGTCATACCTTGTCTTTGCAGCGTAGCGGTAAGCTATATTCAGTTGATGTTTGTAGCTTACTGTTTTTTGTTCCCTGCTTCCATTTTATTTTTCATTATACAAGTATGACTTCTGTTTGCCAGTTCTCTACCCGCTAGCTTCTACGCTAAGCTCCTATTTGTTATTTTCTAGCTCCCAGGCTAGCTCCTTTTGTTTGATTACCCGCCTCGTGCGCGCTTTGTGTTTGTACCCTTTTGGTTTTGTTTTTGTCTTAGTATTTAATTAAATCATGTTTTCACATTCCATGCCTGCCTCCATCTCTGCATCTTGGGGTTCGACACCAAATAACTCTGACAGAAACGTCATACCCAATATTTTTTGACTACAAAAGTAGGTTTACTGTAAAAAAAATGTATGAATCTGAATAGTTTCTAAGATATAAGCCCGTGTGGGTTGTTGAAAATAATAGTAACATAGGCAAGTACATATTGTATGTATTTATACCATCAGATGACCCTCATACGCCTGCTTGTGTGTTTACTCGCTGAGAACAGATGGCTGTGTGGGCTGCTTGTCAGATGTTGCAGGATGACTGTTGGAGACTGCACTGCATATGTCTTTGTTCAATGCATATACAGTATATGTTCCATAAGGGCATTCCATCCAAATGATAATTACCTATAACTTTCTAATACAATTAAACACTCTGGGGAGACTCACCGTTGCTTTAAGGTACTCAGCGCAATTAATAAGGAGCTAAATAATGGATGGATCTTTATTGTCATTGCGCAAGTACAACAATCTTTCAATTCTAGCACAAAGCCAGTCAAGATGAGATACAAATTGTGCAAGATTATTATATAAAATGTTATAATTACAGGAACAGGAAAGTTGATGTGCCGCCAATTACAAGGCCCTGTAAAAGGTTGGAAATAGGTAGACACGTTACTATCCTCACTTCACTGCATCGGCCTTTAAGATAGAAACATTTAAGGACATTATTTACAGGTGGAGATAAACCTTGGCATCTGTAATGTTGCTGTTTTCAGCAAGCGACCAGATAAAGAAAGATAGAAGATAATTGTTGATGGGAATGGAGAATAGTCTATTGTTGTTGTTGTCTATTTTTGTTGGGCTGCGGGCGCCCTGTGGAGAGCAGCCGAGAAAATATCGATTTCTCAGAGGTACTCAGTTTCAATACACTTTTCCACCACTTTTGACAAGTTATGACGATATCAAAAAAACAGACAAAGTCTGGAGCAAAAGTCATAGAGAAGCTTCTCAAACATAAAATATTTGACAAAAATTGTGACTTCTTACGGTCTAAAAAAGTAAATTAAAAGATGTAAGGCTTTTCTTCCAATGTTGAAAAAGGCTCTGGTAGGGCTGGGCGATATATCGATATACACGATATATCACGGGTTTGTCTCTGTGCGATATAGAAAATGACTATATCCAGATATTCAAGTATACATTCTCACGCAGTTGCTTTTAGCTGCGGGCATCACATTACAGGCTCTTCTCGCTCTTTCCTGTCGCTCCTTCTCACAGACAGCAAGCGCACCTTCTAACATACGTCACATACTGTCATGTCATACGTCACGTCATACGTCACATACACGCCCTCCCGGAGCAGAAAAGTAGCGGCATGGCTAACGTTAGCTGAGATGCTAGCAGAGCCGTGCGAGTGGTAATACGAGAGAAAGAAGGTTCGAATGAAGGAAGAAGTAATTCCCAAGAAAAACAGCAGGGGGTCCATCGTCTGGCGGTGGTTTGGCTTCAAGTGGGAATAAGTCGAACAGACAACCACAATAAGTCAAGCATGCGGCAAAAGCTTTGCTATAAAAAGTAGCATTACCGCTAATATCATTTGAAAACTCACCCGTTAGAGAATGAAGAGTGCTTATTCCGCATGTCAACATCTCTGTTCGGTGCCACACGCCCACACCATCAAAATGCCGAGGCAAACATTTCCAAATAGTTTTCAAGAAGACGAGGCTTGCTTTTAGAAATCCGTGTGTCAGGCACCACTGCAATCACACAATGATCACTCACATCATTTGGAAAAACACCAGATGCAACAAATTTAAAGGGCATATTTGTTAGAATTAAGTCAATGAGTGTAGCTTTTCGAGGGCATTTAGGATTAGGTCTTGTAGGGGAGTTAATCAATTATATTAAATTTTGAGATTCATACTGTACTTTCAAAGAGTCGGACACAGATGTGAGCCTGTCCCAGTTCAAATCACCAACCATCATTATTTCATTGTATTTCAGTTGAGACAGAAGCTTCACAAGAGTAGATAGGGAATTACTAGGGAGAGATGGAAGCCTATAACACCCCACTACCATAATGTGGTGATTTCTAGTTAATTCAATTTCAAGTGCTAACAATTCAAGTTCTTTGCTTACTAATTTAGAGAGCACTAATTTAACATCAAACCTCTGCTTAATATATATGACCACTCCACCACCTTTTCTTAGTCGGTCAGTACGATATTTAAGTGTGTATCAAACTGGTAGCCCTTCACATTAATCAGTACCCAAGAAGTAGCTCTTGGTTACAAAAAGATTGGTGACCCCTGCTCTAAGAGAATCCTCAGTTTTCCTAATGTTTTCCAATGTTGTAAAAATGTGTAGAAAAAACACTTCAACATTTCTGTCAACGAAGATTTGCGTCAGCCTGCAACACCTAGTCATGTTAATAGTTATGTTAATATAGCTGTTTTTTAAATATTTTATTGTGTTGTTTTCTATCTTTATCACTAATATTTCTACAATTTTTCTCCCAATGTTATGTTTTTAATAACGTTGTATTGTTTTCTATTTTAATCATTAATATTTATATTATTTTATTCTCAATGTCATGTTTTAAATAACTTAGTAATATAATTTTTTTATTAAGCACCCACCGCAACCCCAGAAGGGACATGCGGTTCAAAATGGATGGGTGGATGGATGATTCTTATTTAATTTTTTACTATATATATATATATATATATATATATATATATATATATATATATATATATATATATATATATATATATATATACAAACCCCGTTTCCATATGAATTGGGAAATTTTGTTAGATGTAAACATAAACGGAATACAATAATTTTAAGATCATTTTCAACCCATATTCAATTGAATGCACTACAAAGACAATATATTTGATGTTCAAACTCTTTTTTGGAAATTATAATTAACTTACAATTTCATGGCTGCAACACGTGCCAAAGTAGTTGGGAAAGGGCATGTTCTGTGTTGCATCACCTTTTCTTTTAACAACACTCAATAAAGGTTTGGGAACTGAGGAAACTAATTTTTCAAGCTTTGAAAGTATAATTCTTTCCCATTCTTGTTTTGTGTAGAGTTTCAGTCGTTCGACAGTCCGGGGTCTCCGCTGTCGTATTTTACGTTTCATAATACGCCACACATTTTCGATGGGAGACAGGTCTGGACTGCAGGCGGCCCAGGAAAGTACCCGCGCTCTTTTTTTTACAAAGCCATGCTGTTGTGACACGTGCTGAATGTGGCTTGGCGTTGTCTTGCTGAAATAAGCAGCGGCGTCCATGAAAAGGACGGCGCTTAGATGGCAGCATATGTTGTTCCAAAACCTGTATGTACCTTTCAGGATTATTGGTGCCTTCACAGATGTGTACGTTACCCATGCCTTGGGCACTAATGCACCTCCAAACCATCACAGATGCTTGTTTTAAAATTTTGCGTCGATAACTGTCTGTATGGTTCGTTTCCCCTTTGGTCCAGATGACACGATGTCGAATTTTTCCAAAATTGGGGGTCCTTTTTTTTTCTTTTTTTCTTTTTTTTTTTCTTTGTCATGAAAAAGGGAGGTTTTTGTGGTTGGTGTACTAATTGTAAGTGTATATTGTGTTTTTTATGTCGATTTTAATTAAAAAAAAAAAAAAATATATATATATATTTTTTTTTATAAAAATTAATCAAAAATTCTTCTGCGGCCCGGTACCAATCGGGCCACGGCCCGGTCGCGGCCCGGTGGTTGGGGACCACTGCCCTAAGATATGAGCCCTCCTTAAAGGCAACATTTGGTTTGACCTTAAAAAGTGTAATACATACAAATTTATTCAACACTTAATTCAGGCAGAAACTATGTAGATTATTCATAAAAAAAAGTAAACAAAAAAAAAAAAAAAAAACAATGCAGTGAAGCTGCGATATTTTAAGAGTAATGTATCAAGGCATGACTGTAATGAACCATGCTACAGCTCTTAAAACACAAATTGTGGCATGCCTGACTAATGCAATCACTCTATGACTCTCATACATGATGATAACCATTTTCCATTATAGAATTTAATACAGATAAATAAGCCAAGTCAAAACTGACAACACGCACCCATTTGTGCGTGAAGTAAAAAGGTATCATTGAAAAATCATTAGTGGCGTCATCTCGGTTGTGGAAGCCTCCCCAAAGTATTCTTGAAGGGTCATACATATTTTCTATATTAAAATGACTTCCTTGTGATCTACATAACATGTAATGGTGGTTCTTCGGTCCAAATTACCTGTAATGTTTTACAAACCATCTTCAAGGATGCACTGATTTGTGGGCGGTGTTATTTACATGCCTCCACTTTGACAGTGTCTTTTCATCGTACGGCCATGTTGTAGTTTTTAGCGCTTCCAAATGGAGTCTACTGACAGAAGTTAGAACAATACGCTACTTTGTTTTAGAAATGGCAACATGTCCATGTACGTCTGCCAGTCCGCCTCATAAGAAGAGGATAGGGAAAAAGAAAGCGCTTATTGACTCCAATGTCTGACTCGTGCAAAGATCTTCTGGTAAAATTACCATGTATGCAGGCATATATGCATTCATCCATCCATCTTCTTCCGCTTATCTGAGGTCGGGTCGCGGGGGCAGCAGCCTAAGCAGGGAAGCCCAGACTTTCCTCTCCCCAGCCAGTTCGTCCAGCTCTTCCTGGGGTTTCCCGAAGCGTTCCCAGGCCATCCGGGAGACACAGTCTTCCCAACGTGTCCTGGGTTTTCCCCGTGGCCTCATACCGGTTGGAAGTGCCCTAAACACCTCCCAAGGGAGGCGTTCGGGTGGCATCCTGACCAGATGGCCGGACCACATCATTTGGCTCCTATCGATGTAGAGGAGCAGGGGGTTTACTTTGAGCTCCTCCCGGATGGCAGAGCTATCTCTAAGGGAGAGCCCCGCCACACGGCGGAGGAAACTCATTTCGGCCGCTTGTACCCGTGATCTTGTCCTTTCGCTCATAACCCAAAGGTCATGACCATAGGTGAGGATGGGAACATAGATCGGCTGGTAAATTGAGAGCTTTGCCTTCCGGCTCAGCTCTTTCTTCACCACAACAGATCGATATAGCGTCCGCATTACTGAATATACTGCACCGATCCGATTGTCGATCTCACGATACACTCTTCCCTTACTCGTGAACAAGACTCCTAGGTACTTGAACTCCTCTACTTGGTGCAGGGTCTCCTCCCCAACTCGGAGATGGCACTCCACCCTTTTCCGGGCGAGAACCATGGACTTGCTGATTCTCATCCCGGTCACTTCACACTCGGCTGTGAACCGATCCAGTGAGAGCTGAAGATTCTGGCCAGATGAAGCCATCAAGAACACATCATCTGCAAAAAACAGAGACTTAATCTTGTGGCCACCAAATCGGATCCCTTCAACACCTTGACTGGGTCTAGAAATTCTGTCCATAAAAGTTATGAACAGAATCGGTGACAAAGGACAGCCTTGTCGGAGTCCAACCCTCACTGGAAACGTGTCCGACTTACTGCTGGCAATGCGGACCAAGCTCTGACACTGATCGTACAGGGAGCAAACCACCACTATAAGACAGTCCGATACCCCATACTCTCTGAGCATTCCCCACAGGACTTCCCGAGGGACACGGTCGAATGCCTTCCCCAAGTCCCCAAAGCACATGTAGACTGTTTGGGCAGACTCCCATGCACCCTCAAGGACCCTGCCGAGAGTATAGAGCTAGTCCACAGTTCCACGATAAGGACCACTTCCCTGTTTTTTTTTTTTAATTAAGTATTGTGGTGTGGAAGGACGGGAGTCGGAGGAGGAGTGTCAAGAGATTGAGCAATTTTTTTTTTAAAAACATTAATACTTTGTTTTCTTAGCAGCAATCAAGCAGTCTCTCGACATCCGACACAACACCGGAAATGTGTCCCGTGAAAACAATAGTCTTGGTTTTAAACATTTTGTCCTGATAGAAGTTTTTATATTTTTTTCGACAGATTTCCTCTTTTGTACCCAAAGGGTGCTCACATGCCTGTATGTAGAAATATCCGCTGACGTCACACTTGGGAAAAACGTCGCAAATGGAGCAAATTCCAAACCATCTCGTTTGGAGGACGTATGAGGGAAGGCATTGTTGTTTTATAAAGAACTCCGCCATGACATGATGGTTTGATTCCTAATGTTCAAGACTTTTGCAAATCCCAAATGCACAACAACAGGTACCAATACGTAAGACAGATTAGTTTTGCATGATAGGTACAATTTAAGCTCGCCCTATTTCATTCTGTGTTGTTTTATTGCTCGTATTCCGAGAAAGGAAAAGCAGTGGTGGTCAACCAAGCCAGGATGTTTGTTGTACAGCAAACAACTATCTGAGTACAAAAGATGCTTAAATCTTCCTGCAAAATGAATATAAGAGCAAAAAATCAAATTATGCAAAGGAATAGATCCCCATACTTTATCAAGCAAAGATTTGTGGATTGATATCAAGGATTGGTACGTTGGTCGCGTTCCCAGAAATATTAAACAATCTGGTGCTCCAGACATCATTCTACATGACAAAACAAATGAAAACTTGGACAAGCATGGAGGTCTACAACTTATTTGTGTGTGTCTGGGTCAAGGAAAATGGTATCAAGACTCTCCCGGATAAATACGCCTAGTTTTTGCTTGGGTAATATTGTATCTCATGATTTTACTTCATGTTTACTGCCATGTCTGTTGTTGTTGTTGCACGCGCCGTATACGAGTAGCATGTTTTCCCCCGTCTTTATCAAAATATAACTATAGATGTCAACATTGCTGAAAGATTCAGTTATCATTGTTTATCAAAATTTAACTATAAGTGTCAACATTGTGTACGTGCTGAAAGATTAATTTATGATTGTCTATCAAAATGCAACTAAAGATGTCAACATTGTGTATGTTCTAAAAGATTAATTTATGATTGTTGTCTTTGGTAAAAACTTAACTCTTTTAGGGTTTGCTGACATTTGATTTCTTTTGATTAGGATCACTGAGTTGCTGCTTTTCAAAACACTCGCAGTAGGGCTGGGCGATTTATCGATATACTCGATATATCGCAGGTTTGTCTCTGTGCGATATAGAAAATGACTATATTGTGATATTCAAGTATACGTTCTCACGCAGTTGATTTTAGCTGCGGGCATTAAACTGCATGTGTTTCTCCCTCTTTTTTTTATCCCTCCTTCACACAGAGACCTAAAACAAGCGCACCTTCTTACATACATCACACACTATCACGTGTGCAACGTCACACGCTAAGGCGGAGCAGAGAGGTAGCGACATGGTAACGTTAGCTGTGATGCTAGCGGAGTGGTGCGAGTGGTAATACAAGAGAAAGAAAGTGTGAATCTGAATGTTTTAATGTAGACACATAGAATCATCATACTGCCGTGATTATATGCATCAAGTGTTCATTCAAGGCTAAGGAAAAATATCGAGATATATATCGTGTATCGCGATATGGCCTAAAAATATCGAGATATTAATAAAAGGCAATATCGCCTAGCCCTAACTCGTTGCCAACATGTGTTTAAGGAATACAAATAATATCAAGATAATATTTGGGAAATAATAAATATTAAAGGCATATCAAATAAACCCTTAAAGGGGAACATTATCAAACCTATGCAAGCGTCAATATATACCTTGATGTTGCAGAAAAAAGACCATGTATTTTTTTAACCAATTTCCGTACTCTAAATGGGTGAATTTTGGCAAATTAAACACCTTTCTCTTTATCGGTCTTTTAGCGATGACGTCAGAATGTGACGTCACCGAGGTAATACACCCGCCATTTTCATTTTCAAAACATTACAATCACTGGGTCTCAGCTCTGTTATTTTCCGTTTTTTCGACTATTTTTTGGAACCTTGGAGACATCATGCCTCGTCGGTGTGTTGTCGGCGGATGTAACGACACTAACAGAGAGGGATTCAAGTTGCACCACTGGCAAGAAATCTGCCGCCAGACCCCCATTGAATTTGCCAGAGTGTCTGCACATTTTACCGGCGATGCTAAGACAGACATGGCACAGAGATGTATGGATAACCTGCAGATGCATTTGCAACGATTAAGTCAACGAAATCACAAAGTTGAGTTTTGTTGATGTTGTTGACTTATGTGCTAATCAGACTAATTTGGTCACGGCATGACTGCCAGCTAATCGATGCTAACATGCTACGCTAATCGATGCTAACATGCAATTTACGCTAGCTGTATGTACATTTGAAACCAGATACCCACATTTAATGCGAAACAAACACTTACCAATCGACGGATTTAAGTTGCTCCAGTGTCACAAGATGCGAAAGTCCTGATTGTTTGGTCCGCACATTTTACCAGCGATGCTAATAAGGCAGCCATGCTATGGGCCACTTCATTAGGTACACCCATGCTATGGCCGAATAGCGTCAATAGCTATTCGCTCAATAGCTTCAATTTCTTCTTCAATTTCGTTTTCGCTATCTGCCTCCATACTCCGACCACCTGTTTCAATACATGCATAATGTGTTGAATTGTTTAAACCGCTGAAATCCGAGTCTGAATCTGAGCTAATGTCGCTATATCTTGCTGTAGTAACCTTCATGTTGTTTGTATTGGCACCCTGGACAGTCGCATCGCAAATAGTGAAAATCAAGAACTTTAAAGCTTTTTTTAGGGATATTCCGGGAAGTGAAACATTTTGAAAAAAACTTCAAAAAATAAAACAAGCCACTGAGAACTGATTTTTATTGTTTTTAACCCTTTTGAAATGTTGATAATGTTCCCCTTTAACGGAGTGATCACGGCGAACTTGTGCATTCTTCGACTCTGCTCCGGTAGACTGGAGTGTGAGATGCTTTTCTGGTCGTCATTTTGTAAAATCTCACACTCTTTTGCCCTTTTTGATGACCTCTCAAGGAACTATGAAGAAACGTTTATCCTTTTTGGAATTTGAACGGTTAGTACAGCTGAAAACAACGCAAGCGTAGGGCATTTTTTCTCCAAGAAAGGCTAAATGGTGCTGAGTACCCATTGAGAACAGAGCTAGCTTGACCACCACACATATTTAATGGGATGTGACATGACGTATGCTAACAAGTTCAGTACAAAGTGGCCAGCATTTTATTTTCACTCATAAAATAACCTGTCACCATAAATCTGTCAGTTTTATAGCGTAAGGCGCTGTCGAGAGAGCATCGTTATCCCTTCCACCCATATAGAATCCACATTTTCCCCTTCCAGCATGTGTCAGGTCCTTTGGTGCAGTGGTTCTCAACGTTTTTTCAGTGCTGTACCCCCTTTGAAAATGTTTTTAATTCAAGTACCCCCTAATCAGAACAAAGCATTTTTGGTTGAAAAAAAGAGATAAAGAAGTAAAATACAGCACTATGTCATCAGTTTCTGATTTATTAAATTGTATAACAGTGCAAAATATTGCTCATTTGTAGTGGTCTTTCTTGAACTGTTTGGAAAAAAACATATAAAATTAACTAAAAACTTGTTGAAAAATAAGCAAGTTTTTCAATTATAAATAAAGATTTCTACACATAGAAGTAATCATCAACTTAAAGTGCCCTCTTTAGGAATTGTAATAGAGATCCAACTGGATTCATGAACTTAATTCTACACATTTCTTCACAAAAAAAGAAATCTTTAACATCAATATTTATGAAACATGTCCACCAAAAATCTAGCTGTCAACACTGAATATTTTATTGTTGTATTTATTTTCACAATTTATGATCTTACATTCATATTTTGTTGAAGTATTAATC
>NC_084626.1:7070951-7125951 GCF_033978795.1 Nerophis ophidion | reverse complement strand
ACACACACACACACACACACACACAGTCATTAGCCCTGTGGTGCACTCGCAGTTTGAAATCACAAAAATCTTTAACTTTAACAGCAGGAATTACAAAAATAATTTAAAAAAACTCTTTACCTTGTTGGTTAATTTTCTTTGCTAGCAGCCGAAATAATGGGGAAGTAGGCAGTATCGACAACGCTGTGGAGGCTTCCTGAATGTTTTAAACCTCACATTGCTTGTCCATTACTTTCTTTGGAATAGAAAAATGCCCTAAAATCGCTAAAAACACACCACAAAGTAGCTTAAAAAAGCACTGCTGTGCTGACTCAATAAGCAGGAGACATCAGCCCGCCCACAAAAGATGATTAAATGTTCAAATACTGATACGAAGTTCATACAATAAAACATATATTTTTCGGGGTCGTGGTTCGTAAATTGGAAGGACAGGTTTTTTCCACTGTGTATGCCTGATTCGAACCCTCCATCCATCCATTTTCTACCGCTTATTCCCTTTCGGGGTCGCGGGGGGCGCTGGCGCCTATCTCAGCTACAATCGGGCGGAAGGCGGGGTACACCCTGGACAAGTCGCCACCTCATCGCAGGGCCAACACAGATAGACAGACAACCAGATTCGAACCAAGCACTTCTAATCATGTACTAATACATATATAAATATGTATTTATTTGAAGTTCTTTAAATTCTTCTTTATGTACTGCCAAGTGGTCCTTACACCTATTTTACAAACCCCGTTTCCATATGAGTTGGGAAATTGTGTTAGATGTAAATAGTGGGAATTGTGAAGTGAATCATATTTATAAAGCGCTTTTCTCAAGTGACTCAAAGCGCTTTACATAGTGACACCCAATATCTAAGTTACATTTAAACCAGTGTGGGTGGCACTGGGAGCAGGTGGGTAAAGTGTCTTGCCCAAGGACACAACGGCAGTGACTAGGATGGCACAAGCGGGAATCGAACCTGCAACCCTCAAGTTGCTGGCACGGCCACTCTACCAACCGAGCTATGCCACCCCAATATATACACGCAATACAATGATTTGCAAATCATTTTCAACCCATATTCAGTTGAATATGCTACAAAGACAACATATCTGATGTTCAAACTGATAAACATTTTTTTTTTTTGCAAATAACCATTAACTTTAGGATTTGATGCCAGCAAGATGTGACAAAGAAGTTGGGGAAGGTGGCAATAAATACTGATAAAGTTGAGGAATGCTCATCAAACACTTATTTGGAACATTCCACAGATGTCCAGGCTAATAGGGAACAGGTGAGTGCCATGATTGGGTATAAAAACAGCTTCCCAAAAAATGCTCAGTCTTTCACAAGAAAGGATGGGGCGAGGTACACCCCTCTGCCCACAACTGCGTGAGCAAATAGTCAAACCATTTATGAACATCCATCCATCCATCCTTTTCTACCGCTTATTCCCTTTGGGGTTGTGGGGGGCACTGGTGGCTATCTCAGCTACAATCGGGTGGAAGGCGGCGTACACCCTGGACAAGTCGCCATCTCATCGCAGGGCCAACAGTCACATTGTGAGTTTAAGAACAATATTTTTCAAAGTGCAATTGCAAAAAATTTAGGAACTTCAACATCATATCATATAATATCATCATAATATCATCAGAAGGTTCCGAGAATCTGGAGAAATCTCTCCACGTAAAAGCGGCATGGCCGGAACTAACATTGAATGACCGTGACCTTCGACAATGAATGGAAAATTTACAAACATCTGTACATCCCACATTTCTCATCCAATTGGAAGGGTTCCAACACTCCACTCACCCTGCTAGTATGCCAACAGTTAATGTGCATTAGCATTTTAACGTTTTATCCTATCTTTATTTTGCTAATTTTGTATGGTTAAACTGAAACTCATTGTTTGTGATATTCAGTTTCAGGTCAGCATCAGCTCTTCAACATTCAAACACTGTCAACATTCAAACGATTTCAACAGTTGTTCCACATCCAATCATCATTATAGTTCAACTTCAGCATCGAGGCATTCACACGCAATTCCAACCCGAATTGCAAATTGTAGTTACATTTATTAGGCGTACCAAACTACTGTATAAGCCTCAGATATGTACCCGTACAAAATAGTTTGTAAATGTTTATTTAGATACATAAATTGTTTCCAAACGTTGTCTGTCACGCGGTAGTAAAACAGCTGATCAGACAAAACAAAAGTCATCTTCATGGACCAACTAGATGTTGAAGCTATCTGTCCGATCAGCTAAACAAAGTCAACTCCACGGTGATGTTTTGGTGAATTTACGAAACTGAATGCCATTGCAAGTTAATAATACTACTCAGTGGCCACTTACCTGAGATCGGTAGGTGGTGAGTTCAAATCCCGGCCGAGTCATACCAAAGACAGTAAAAATGGGACCCATTATCTCCCTGCTTGACACTCAGCATTAAGGGTTGGAATTGGGGGTTAAATCACTAAAATGATTCCCGTTCGCGGCCACTGCTGATGCTCACTGCTCCCCTCATCTCCCAGGGGGTGAACAAGGGGATGGGTCGAATGCAGAGGACAAATTTCACCACACCTAAATCAAATCAACTTTATTTATAAAGCACATTTAAAATTTACCACAGGGGTAGCCAAAGTGCTGTACAATGGACAGGTTAAAAGATAACACGAGGATCGAGCAAACAACAGAACACAAACAGAACATGATAAAAACCTAGTGTTTGTGTAACAATCATTGGTACTTTAATTTAATTAATTAATTAATTAATTAATACCAACACAGACACTTGTATACATGTTAGAATATTAGGTAACGCTAACGATGATAGCTTGATCACATTACGATAGCACGAACGTACAGACATGCATGCAAACACCCCTACAGACGTCACACATGGGACGGTGTAGTAAGTATGAATTGTTTTAGTTATATCGTAAAACTTACAATCATTGCTCGAAGTGATCAATGACGAATCTTCTTGAGCTCAAACGCCATGGATGATTAGTAAAAAAAAGGTGTATACTTATGGTTTTAGAGAGGAAACAGGAAGTACATTTTTTCAACCTGCAACACCTGCAATGAGCATAAACAACAACACACCTTTTCAGTGTCTCTGTCAGTGTTTATATGAAAACTATTTGTTGAATACAAAACATTATGACCGTTAGCGAAGAAAAATACATAAATTAGCCGGACCATTTTATAAGCCGCAGGGCTCACAGCTTATGATCCGGAAATAACGGTACATGCATTTACTTTTCTCCATCATACTATCATGACCCAAACAGCAGAGATAGAATGTTCGGATTTGTGAGTATAACGTTTAAGTATTACAGCAATTGTTTTGGGGGTAATTCACATAGCTTTAACATCAGCTAAAAGTAAGGAAAAACATGTGATTTTGGAGGCAGTCTAATAGTGCAGGTCCATTTAAGTCTGTGCTAACATCTGGTCAATTAAGGAGTAATGGAGTACTTGTGCTTTAATGACACATATGTGGTGTTGCTGATTCTTTGCCAGCGCCCTTCATGTTTGACGGGGTTGGCAGCAAGATTCACACTAATTAGAAAGACCTAATTGCAACTTCTCTCCTCCTCTCCCCGCCCACTCTCTCCCTGACTTTTCATCTTTAGCCCGAGGCCCCATTCCTTGTCATACTTTTTTTTTTGAGTCACTCTCTTCCCCTAATTCTCCCTGCAAGTGGCGCCTCCTCCCCTCTGAGGGGTTCACAGGAGACCCATCCTGCTGTAATTAATGTGGGAGAGGTTGCGGATCAAGAAGCTTGGAAACTTATCCCCCGGTTCCTCTTGTGGCCGGTGAATGCGCCGCCCTTAATCAGGCCTCAAGGTGTTTGTGCGTGCGATAAGCCCCGAGGAGAGGAAAATGAGAGGAAGACATCAATTGAAACTGTTTTCTCGTTCTATTCCGCCAATGTCTTCATGTTTGTTCTCTGTTTGCAGTTCGGTAGGACGGAGGTGATAGACAACACCCTGAATCCTGACTTTGTGCGGAAGTACATCTTGGACTACTTCTTCGAAGAAAAGCAGAACCTTCGCTTTGACTTGTGAGTCAGTTTTCATTTGACGTCTTCAATGTGCATTCTCTCCGGCTCATTATCGACTTTTTGTTTTCTCTCTTTTTTCATGCGGGAACGAGAAGTCGATCATAAAATGTCGATACCAGGGGCCAGCAACCCAAAATGTTGAAAGAGCAATATTGGACTAAAAATATAAAACAAAACTAAATCTGTCTTCTATAAGTGTTTTAATGAAGGCAACACATGATGTAAGTGTCTACAATAGTTATATTACCCTACTATGAAAATTACTTTAATAGCCTTATATAAGTGTTATAATGAAGGCAACACATTATATAAGTGTCTATATTAGATCTATTAACCTACTATCACAATGACTTTAAAAGTCTCATATAAGTGTTATATAGAAGGCAACACATGATGTAAATGTATATATTAACTATATTAGCCTAATATCAAAATGACTTTAAAAGTCTTATATAAGTGTTATATAAAAGGCAACACATGATGTAAGTGTCTATATTAGCTATATTAGCCTACAATCAAAATTACTTTAAAAGTCTTATATAAGTGTAATAATGAAGACAACACATGATCTACGTGTCTCTATTAGTGTCCACCCTGAGATCGGTAGGTCGTGAGTTCAAAACCTGGCCGAGTCACACCAAAGACTATACAAATGTGACCCATTACCTCCCTGCTTGACACTCAGCATCAAGGGTTGGAATTGGGGATTAAATCACCAAAAATAATTCCCGGGTGCGGCTACCGCTGCTGCTCACTGCTCCCCTCTCCTCCCAGGGGGTGATCAAGGGTGCTGGGTCAAATGCAGAGAATAATTTCGCCACATGTAGTGTGTGTGTATGTAATTATGGGTACTTTAACTTTACTATCAAAATTACTTTAAAAGCCTTATATAAGTGTTATAATGAAGGCAACATATGATGTAAGTGTTGATACTAGCCATATTGGCCTACTTTAAAAATGTCTTTAAACATCTTATTTATGTGTTATAATGAAGATAACACATGATGTAAGGGTCTATATCAGCTATATTAGCCTACTATCAAAAGTACTATATGTAGCAGGCTGACACAAATCTTTGTTGACAAAAGTGTGGAAAAGTAATATTTATTCTACACATTTGACAATATTGGAAAACATTAGTAAAACAGAGGCTTCTCAGAGGCTGAGATAATTCCTGGAAATGACTGTCTAGTCATGCCCAAAGGTATAGATGTGTGTGTCCAAGTTAAAGGAAACGGCAGCCTGTCTTCTTTTAATGCATTTAATGCATTTTTTTGCAAGCTCTGTAACGTTTGCTGTGGTCTGGAACAACATAGCACACAAACAACTATCAGAAATGCAGGCAATATTTCATACAGATAATGCAAAAAATAATTAAATAAACAGAGGACATAAGTAAAGGAAATTAAATAAGATGAAATATACCTACGGACGAGGCATAATGATGCAATGTGTATATACAGTTAGCCTAAATAGCATGTTGACATCGATTAGCTTGCAGTTATGCCCTGACCAAATATGTCTGATTAGCACTCCACACAAGTCATCAACAAAGCTCACCTTTTTGCATTCATTCACAGCATAAAACGTTTGAGGAGAAAGGAGTGGCATAAAACACCTCTTTCTGTGGTAGCGTCGAAGAAAGTTTTACATGAACACACTATGGTGCGTTCCTGGACCGCTGAAATTAGTAAAACAAAACGGCGCTCGTTAAATATTCTCATCAGTAAAGCATGTTTAATGTAAACAATGGGATTTCTAACGAGTAAGAAGGTTTTTGTCATGTTTGTCCTCCTACATTAACCATATGAAAACAAAAAATATGCGTTTTCTCCCACCCTTTTTATACATTTTTAAAAAAAGCTCCGAGGAGCCACTAGGGGTTGCCGACCCCGGTCTAAAGAGAGAGCCTTCATTATGCAGTCAGTCTTGAGCCTTCGTGGATGAGTTTAAGAAAGAATGAAATTAAATTTTAGGAGACAATACAATATGAAACATTACAATAATTCCATAGCGACCAGAGATTGTAACCCTGGTGATCCTCTTTGCCGTCCAATTGTGCTTAATTAATCTCGAGTTGCGTGAGATGCATCATTTAATTAGTAAATCACATATGCACCATTTCACTCACTTTGTGGGCTTTTTAATTCTATGCAAATTGGATCAGGACCACCGTTCATGACAATGGATAAAGGAAAAGGGTCTATCTCAGGGGTGTCCAAACTTTTTCCAATGAAGGCCACACTTTTATTTATCTCACAATGGGAAAATTACACTGTTGCAGTGCAGGTTTTTGCATACAGTAGTTGAAGTAAAACGTAATGAAAAATACAAAATTTGTAATAAATACTACATATTGTGCCCCGTTTCCATATGAGTTGGGAAATTGTGTTAGATGTAAATATAAACGGAAAACAATGATTTGCAAATCCTTTTCAACCCATATACAGTTTAATGCACTACAAAGACAAGATATTTGATGTTCAAACTCATAAACTTTATTTTTTTTTGCAAATGGTAATTAACTTAGAATTTCATGGCTGCAACATATGTCAAAGTAGTTGGGAAAGGGCATGATCACCACTGTGTTACATCACCTTTTGTTTTAACAACACTCCAAAAACATTTGGGATCTGAGGAAACTAATAGTTGAAGCTTTGAAAGTGGAATTATTTCTCATTCTTGTTTTATATAGAGCTTCAGTCGTTTAACTGTCGTATTTTACGCTTCATAATGCGGCACACATTTTTGATGGGAGACAGGTCTGGACTGCAGGCGGGCCAGGAAAGTACTCGCACTCTTTTACTAAAAAACCACGCTGTTGTAACATGTGTCTTGGCATTGTCTTGCTGAAATAAGCAGGGGCGTCCATGATAACGTTGTTTGGATGACAACATATGTTGCTCCAAAACTTGTATGGACCATGCAGCATTATTGGTGCCTTCACAGATGTGTAAGTTACCCATGCCTTGGGCACTAATACACCCCCATACCATCATGGATGCTGACTATTGAACTTTGCGCCTATAACAATCCGGATGGTTATTTTCCTCTTTGTTCCGGAGGACACCACGTCCACAGTTTCCAAATATAATTTGAAATGTGGACTCGTCTGACTACAGAGTACTTTTCCACTTTGCATTAGTCCATCTTAGATGAGCTCGGGCCCAGAGAAGCCGGTGGCGTTCCTTGGTGTTGTTGATAAATGGGTTTTGCTTTGCATAGCAGAGTTTTAACTTGCACTTACAGATGTAGCAACCAACTATAGTTACTGACAGTGGTTTTATGAAGTGTTCCTGAGCCCATGTGGTGATATCCTTTACACAATGATGTCGGTTTTTGATGCAGTACTGCCTGAGGGATCAAAGGTCCGTAATATCATCGCTTACGTGGAGTGATTTCTCCAGATTCTCTGAACCTTTTGATGATTTTACGGACCGTAGATGATAAAATCCCTAAATTCCTTGCAAAAGGTTGTTGAAAGATGTTGTTTGACAATCTGCTAACAAATTGGTGACCCTCGCCCCATCCTTGTTTGTGAATTACTTAGCAATTCATGGAAGCTGCTTTTATACCCAATCATGGCACCCACCTGTTCACAATTAGCCTGCATACCTGTGGGATGTTCCAAATAAGTGTTTGATGTATATTTCTCAACTTTATCAGTATTTATTTCCACCTTTCCCTACTTCTTTGTCACGTTTTGCTGGCATCAAATTCTAAAGTTAATGATTATTTGCACAAAAAAAAATGTTTATCAGTTTTAACATCAAATATGTTGTCTTTGTAGCATATTCAACTGAATATGGGTTGAAAAGGATTTGCAAATCAGTGTATTCCGTTTATATTTGCATCTAACACAATTTCCCAACTCATATGGAAACGGGGTTTGTATATGTATATATATATATATATATATATATATATATATATATATATATATATATATATATATATATATATATATATATACATCATATATATATATACATCATATATATATATATACATCATATATATATATACATCATATATATATATATATATACATATAGTAGAAAGGGAAAATATCAGTTTGAACATGTTTGATGTTCAAACTGATAAACATTTTTTTTTTGAAAATAATCATTAACTTTAGAATTTGATGCCAGCAACACGTGACAAAGAAGATGGGAAAGGTGGCAATAAATACTGATAAAGTTGAGGAATGCTCATCAAACACTTATATGGAACATCCCACAGGTGTGCAGGCTAATTGAGAACAGTTGGGTGCCATGATTGGTTACAAAAGCAGCTTCCATGAAATGCTAAGTAATTCACAAACAAGGATGGGGCGAGGGTCACCAATTTGTTAGCAGATTGTCGAACAGTTTTAGAACAACATTTCTCAATGAGCTATTGCAAGGAGTTTAGGGATTTTACCATCTACAGTCCGTAAAATCATCAAAAAGTTCAGAGAATCTGGAGAAATCACTGCACGTAAGCCATGATATTACGGACTTTTGATCCCTCAGGCGGTACTGCATCAAAAAAAGACATCAGTGTGTAAAGGATATCGCCACATGGGTTCAGCAACACTTCATAAAACCACTGTCAGTAACTAAAGTTGGTCGTTATATCTGTAAGTGCAAGTTAAAACTCTACTATGCAAAGCCAAACCCATTTATTAACAATATCCTGAAACGCAGCCAACTTGGCTGTGCCCGAGCTCACCTAAGATGGACTGATGCAAAGTGGAAAAGTGTTCTGTGGTGTGACGAGTCCATATTTCAAATTATATTTGGAAACAGAGGACGTGGTGTCCTCCAGAACAAAAGAGGGAAATAACCATTCGGATTGTTATACGCGCAAAGTTGAAAATCCAGCATCTGTGATGGTATGGGGGTGTATTAGTGCCCAAGGCATGGGTAACTTACCCATCTGTGAAGGCACCATTAATGCTGAAAGGTCCATAGAGCTTTTGGAACAACATATGTTGTCATCCAAGCAACGTTATCATGGACGCCCCTGCTTTTTTCAGCAAGACAAATGTTACAACGGCGTGGCTTCATAAAAAGAGAGCACGGGTACTTTCCTGGCCCGCCTGCAGTCCAGACCTGTCTCCCATCGAAAATGTGTGGCGCATTATGAAGCATAAAATACAACAGCGGAGACCCCGGACAGTTGAACGACTGAAGTTTACATAAAACAAGAATGGGAAAAAATTCCACTTTCAAAGCTTCAACAATTAGTTTCCTCAGTTCCCAAACGTTTATTGAGTGTTGTTAAAAGAAAAGGTGATGTAACACAGTGATGAACATACCCTTTACCAACTACTTTGGCACGTGTTGCAACCATGAAATTCTAAGTTAAACATTATTTGCAAAAAAAAATAAAGTTTATGAGTTTGAACATCAAATATCTTGTCTTTGTAGTGCATTCAATTGAATATGGGTTGAAAAGGATTTGCAAATCATTGTATTCCGTTTATATTTACATCTAACACAATTTCCCAACTCATATGGAAACGGGGTTTGTATATATATATATATATATATATATATATATATATATATATATATATATATATATATATATTTTATATATATATATATATATAAAGATTAGATGAAACAAAAAAACACTAACGTTGGTATTGCGCACCAAGTAAAACGATTACAATATGTACATGGCGTAATACATAAAATACTACATAATATTTAATGGTGGTTCTTTGGTAAAAATCTTGTAAGGATTATATTTTACAGACCCTTTTCAAAGCGCTTTCTGACTGTCTATTCAGGAGGTGGGCGTTTTTATTTACGTGCCTCCACTTCGACAGCGTCTTCTCTCCGTCCTTTTTGTTTTAGCACTTCAGTAGTGGGTTGAGCCTAATAACTACACAAATGGAGTATCACTGACTACTTTTACAACATGTAATAAAGTATATACTTAATATTTGATGTTATTTACCTTCGTTCCACTTGTGTGCTGCCTCCTTTAATACCACATTTATCCAACAAAGTCAGAGTAGCAAGCAGCAGTGGTCGCCTCCGTAAATACGTTTAAAAGAGTATGTCCACTAGAGTTGTGACGATACCAATATTTTGGTACCGGTACTGGTACTAAAATTATTTTGGTACTTTTTGGTACTTTTCTAAATAAAGTTGGATTATTGGCTCTACTTAGAAAAATTTACAACAAACATGTTTCTTATTGCAGTTAAGTCCTTAAATAAAATTGTGAACATACTAGACAACTTGTCTTTCAGTAGTAAGCAAACAAACAAAAGCTCCTAATTATTCTGCTGACATATGCAGTAACATTTGGTCTATATGCAGTAATATTTTGTCTATATTATTAAGGACAAGTGGTAGAACATTAATTAATAATCTACTTGTTCATTTACTGTTAATATCTGCTTACTACCTGTTTAAACATGTTCTATGTACACTTCTGTTAAAATGTAATAATCACTTATTTTTCTCGTCTTTGATACTTTCCATTAGTTTTGAATGATACGACAAATGTGGGTATCAATTCGATTTCAAGTAGTTACAGGATCATACATTTGTCATATTCAAAGTCCTCATGTGTCCAGGAACATATATACTGAGTTTATAAACATAATATACATTAAAAAAAAACTAAATAATATATTGTGATGCCAAAAAATATCGACGTAGTCATAGTATGTCGACTCGATACGTGCTTGTACTTGATATCATTACAGTGGATGTTAGATTTCGATCCACCCATGGCGTTTGTTTACATTTTGTTGCCGGTGAGCTACGGTGTGTCATGAAGCATATTTGGCTATTCCTCGTTCTGCAGGGATGATATTTGTAAGAAACATACTTTATTTGTCGGCAAGGAGGCCAGGATCAGTGATTTAAAAGTAGCTAAAACACTGCCGATGGCGGACGGATGTTAGCCGCTAGCTAGTTAGCCATGTCTTAAAGCACCTCTTTCTGAGGGTGTTTCAGTGTTATAACTTCACCTTTATCGTTAGGTTTTAAGCCAAAATGCGTCGTTTCACCCTTTTTTATCTACACATTGTCTGCTCGTAAGTACTGTGTGATTTTGTGCCGACAAACATGCTCGTCTGCTTGTACACCAGCAATGTCATGACAGGACTTCGACGCGGGCGCGAGGGTTGCGGAACCGCTACGTTTCGAGGACGGTATCGTACCGAAAATTATTAATTAGTATCGCGGTGCTATACTAATACCGGTATACCGTACAACCCTACCGTCCACTTTTCGTAGCCTCACGTAAGAAAATAAAGTTTGTAAACATAATAAAAAAACTTTAAACTGCATGTAGTTTAAAGACTACGGCTGAGTAAAAACACCCCAAGATAATTCAACGGATCAGCATTCTTCAGCACAAAAGTTCCTTTTGTTCTTTATTCCCTTTATTGTCAAGTTTGTTGTTGTAGCAATACACACCAATTAATGATGGTGATAATGCTGATGGTGGTCATTTGTTTGAAAAATAAGCTTTAGGAACACCCCCAACTGTGTTCAACCAATCAGCTTTGGAAAGCACAGCCCGCCGCTAAAAATGTTCCGTGTGTCTTCCATAAATCCAAAAGGTTCCTGAAGAACTAAATCTACCCGAGTAGATTTCGGTGGAAACACAGGGGGAACTTTATTTACCGGATAATGGGAAGTGCGTTGGAAAAGGGCCTGTTGTTCTCAAATGTTGCACGAAATTACTATTCCTTCGAGTTGAGTTAACTTGAAATGACTCTGTATCATTTTCCGGTGCACATGGCATTTTGAGTTTTTTAAAATTATTGACACCTTAGACCAGGGGTCACCAACGCGGTGCCCGCGGGCACCATGTAGCCCGTAAGGACCGGATGAGTAGCCCGCTGGCCTGTTCTAAAAATAGCTCAAATAGCAGCACTTACCAGTGAGCTGCCTCTATTTTTTTAAATTGTATTTATTTACTAGCAAGCTGGTCTCGCTTTGCTCGACATTTTTAATTCTAAGAGAGACAAAACTCAAATAGAATTTGAAAATCCAAGAAAATATTTTAAAGACTTGGTCTTCACTTAATTAAATAAATCAATCTATTTTTTTACTTTGCTTCTTATAACTTTCAGAGAGACAATTTTAGAGAAAAAATACAAGCTTAAAAATGATTTTAGGATTTTTAAACACATATACATTTTTACCTTTTAAATTCATTCCTCTTCTTTCCTGACTATTTAAATCAATGTTCAAGTAAATGTATTTAATTTATTGTAAAGAATAATAAATACATTTTAATTTAACTCTTCATTTTAGCTTCTGTTTTTTCGACAAAGAATATCTGTGGAATATACCTTCAAACTTATTATGATTAACATTTTTTTAAAAATTCTGGCAAATCTAGAAAATCTGTAGAATCAAATTTGAATTTTGAATTTCTTTTGAAATTTTTGTTTTGGAAAATCTAGAAGAAATGATGATTTGTCTTTATTAGAAATACAGCGTGGTCCAATTTGTTATATATTCTAACAAAGTGCAGATTGGATTTTAACCTATTCAAAACATGTCATCAAAATTGTAAAATTAATCTTAATCAAGAAAAATTACCAATGATGTTCCTTAAATTATTTTTTAAATTTTTTCAAAAAGATTCAAATTAGCTAGTTTTTCTCTTCATATTTTTCGGTTGGATTTTGAATTTTAAAGAGTCGAAATTGAAGATAAACTTTGTTTCAAAATTTAATTTAAATTTTTTCCGTATTTTCTCTTCTTTTAAACCGTTCAATTAGGTGTTTTTTTCATCATTTATTCTCTACAAAAAACCTTCCGTAAAAGGAAAAAAAAAAGTACGACGGAATGACAGACAGAAATACCCATATAGATTTATTTATTAATGGTAAATTGAGCAAATTGGCTATTTCTGGCAATTTATTTAAGTGTGTATCAAACTGGTTGGTAGCCCTTCGCAATACTCAGTACCCAAGAAGTAGCTATTGGTTTCAAAAAGGCTGGTGAACCCTGCCTTAGACCCTACAAAGACATGTATACAATTAAGGCTGGGCGATATATCGATATACTCGATGTATCGCAGGCTTGCTTCTGTGCGATACAGAAAATGACTATATCGTGATATTCGAGTATACGTTCTCACGTAGTTGCTTTTGGCTGCTAGCAATACACTACAGGCTCTTCTCACTCTTTATTGTCTCTCCTTCTCCCAGAGACATAAAAAAGCGCACTTTCTTACATACGTCGTTTACTCTCGCGTTATACGCCCTTGCAGACCAGAGGTAGCAGCATGAGTAACGTTAACTGCGGTGCGAGTGGTAATACGAGAGAAAGAAGGTGTGACTCTGGTAACAAATGAAGGAAGAAATCATTCCCAAGAAAAACAGCAGGGGGTCCATTGTCTGTCAGTGGTTTGGCTTCAAGTGGGAATATGTCGAACAGACAACTATAATTTGTCAAGTGTGGAGCAAAAGCGTTGCTGCAAAAAGTAGCAGCACTGCTAATATGGAGCATCATTTAAAAAGTCACCTGCTAGAGAATGAAGAGGGCTTACTCCGCATTTCAACATCTCCATTCGGTGCCACAAACATTTCCAGCTCAACACCGTACGAAAAATAATGGTCAACAACAAAAGGAGATAATCTCCGCAATAACCTACCACATAGCGAAGGACGAACACTGTATGATTTCCTATTATGCAGCTAATTTTTTTAATTATTGAAATATCTTGTGTGACATCATGTACAAAAGTGCACTTTAATTGTTTTGAACTATTGTAGTGGCGTTCTGTACAAAAAGGGCACTTTAATTTAGTGTTGTTTTGATATGTCATCTTAGTGACATCATGCACAAAAGTGCACTCATAGCTTGTTTTAAAATGTCTCTGACAATCTTGCACTTTCTGTTTTGAAATGACATGAATGTTTGTGCCACTGCTTAATAACTGTTTAATAAATACACTTTTGGTCATTTGACTTAGTTGTGATTTCCCTCTCTGCATGAAAGTTTAAAATAAGAGTATATTAATGCAGTATGAACAAGAATGTTTGAATGTAGACACATAGAATCATCATACTGCTGTGATTATATGGATCAAGTGTTAATTCAAGGCTAAGGCAAAATATCGAGATATATATGGTGTATCGCGACATACCCTAAAAATATCGAGATATTGAAAAAAGGCCATATCGCCCAGGGTTATAGACAACTTTACCACATCGCATGAAGTCATTGTATCAAAAAGGAACACTAAGGGGAAAAAAGTAAAAGCCAAATCCACTAAACACCCTCGCTCATATGTCCAGCTCACTTGTTAACACAGAAATGGACATTTTGCCTCTTGCTTTCATTTCAGGTATGATGTCGACTCCAAAAGTCCAGACCTGTCCAAACACGTGAGTGCTAATTATGCTCCTTTGCATTTTGAGGTAAAAAAACACCACAGATAAGTGGAGACCAGCTCCGTTCCAAGGTTGTTTGAGGCTGGACGATCCCTTTATCTCTGGCGTTTTCAATTAAAAGAGTGTCTATTGCATGCTGCTTCTTGATGGAACACCGCAAACCCTTCCTAGTGCCTGCTCCTTTGCAATATCCAAATACAAAAGTCTTCTTTTTTTCTTCATCATCTGAACAGTTTAGTCTCGATAAAAGCCTTCAAATAATTTCCAGTTTGTTTTACTGCACGTCTCCAACAGATCACGATGATCTCGCTACTTTTATCGTCTCTTCTTGGAGTTATTGTCACTTCTGCTACATGTCACCAAAGGGTTGGCAACCTTTACTATGGAGAGAATCAATCAATCAATCAATCAATGTTTATTTATATAGCCCTAAATCACAAATGTCTCAAAGAAATGTACAAACCATTACGACTACGACATCCTCGGAAGAACCCACATAAGGGCAAGGAAAACTCACACCCAGTGGGCAGGGAGAATTCACACCCAGTGGGACGCCAGTGACAATGCTGACTATGAGAAACCTTGGAGAGGACCTCAAATGACAGCTACTACACAGAGGGGCAATGATAAACTGCCAAGGAGTTTTGCCGACGCCATAAAATGTGGGCGTGGCATGGCGCCAAAACTTTGCTCTGATGGTTTGCCTTAAAACTTTGAAGATCTTTAACTCAACTCCACAAAATCAGATCTTAATCATAGTTGATTCAAATAATGGTGATGACACCTTGAAGTTTTACATGGGGCAGTATCTGTTTGTACCCATTTGTAGTGGGCGGAGCCTGCCGGAAAAAATGCTTCCCCTCGCCATCACCATTAGACTGTCATTGCTTCACTTTAAATGATCAGATCTCCTTCCAGACTCATATGAAGTTAAGTGAATTATATTTATATAGCGCTTTTTCTCTAGTGACTCAAAGCGCTTTACATAGTGAAGCCAAATATCTAAGTTACATTTAAACCAGTGTGGGCGGCACTGGGAGCAAGCGGGTAAAGTGTCTTGCCCAAGGACACAAAGGCAGTGACTAGGATGGCGAAAGCGGGGATCGAACCTGGAACCCTCAAGTTGCTAGCACGACCACTTTTCCAACCGAGCTATACCACCCCACCGTTATCCGGCTTTATGGTCGAGAACTGATCATGACTAGACGTTAGAGATGCGCGGTTTGCAGGTCGGGCGGTTCACATGACGAAAAATTAGATTTTAATTAGATTCGGGCGGTTGGCGGTTGAACCATCCGGAAATATTTGATATCCATGGTTCTGGAATCGGTATTGTTTGCCATTCAAGACCTGTGTCATAAAGCGAAGAAGACACTAGGAGACGCTATTATTCCCTTGAATGACTGCCGGCAGACACCCAGATAATAAGTATTAGGGCATGCTATGAAGCCTATGGCTTTGTTGCATGTACGTTCTGCTTGGCACTCCAGCATTACGTTGTGTGTGGCTTCCGTGGCAACACGCACACAACTCCAAGGCATACTGGGTGACACAGAGTACAGTAATGGTTGTGATATAAACAATTTTAACACTCTTAGTAATATGCGCCACGCTGTGAAGCCACACCAATTAAGAACGACAAACACATTTCGGGAGAACATCCTCACAGTAACACAACATAAACGCGACACAACAAATACCAGAATCCTTCGTATTCATGATACTTCCTGACTACTTTATGCACCCCCCCTTGCGTTGTTAAGTGGGCGGGGTTGGGGGCACGGGGGTGTAAAATATATTCAGGATGTGTCACGGATACAAAAGATTATGGGTATATGTTGTGTCGCGTTTATGTTGTGTTACTGTGAGGATGTTCTCCCAAAATGTGTTTGTCAATCTTGTTGGGTGTGGCTTCACAGCGTGGCGCATATTAGTAAGTGTTAAAGTTGTTTATATCACAACCATCAGTGTTCTCTGTATCACCCAGTATGCCTTTCAATCTTGTACATATGATTGCGGAAGCTGCACATAATATGTTGCCGGAATAAGAATCGGTTTGTACATGTTGTTGAAGGTGTTAAAGGCAATGGTTTCACAGCTGCACGCCCGTAGTCTTGTCATCAGGATGAACGCTATTGGATAGACGCGAGAACGTTAGGGGCTCCAATTATCTATATTGCTCTGTTTAAATAGCTCTGTGAGTGGTAAAGACGGCCAACTTCCGATATATGTCAGCGGGCGGGTACAGTCCTGATAAAATGTTGGTTCGGGTGGACGGCGGGTGGATGATATAATTGCCTATCCGCGCATCTCTACTAGACGTCGATATCAACACGATGAGCGCCACCGTTTGGTGAGAAACTATAACTATGGTAACTTCCTTCCACATGCTCCAATCTTCTCCTATTTTGGGATGGTGGTTCGGGGCGTTGGGAATGACGTTCCAGCCGACTTGCCGGGGTGCTTGTTTTTGAATTTAAACAGCGACAAGGACAGAACACAACAATCCAAGGCGTGGTGCGCATGTGTGGCCGTGCGATGGTACGTTGGTTAAACATCACAGCCCAATGCCTTACTAGGTATACCACTGGATGATTACTGTTACACATGTGCATGTATACTTGGTAATCAACTTTTTAGAAAATGCTTGTTTTGAAAATGTCTTTCAACATAAATTTGTTTTGTTGTTTGCCATTTTCTTGCTACATACCAAACATGCAAGTAGGCTAATGTCCTTAGCACTGAAGACAAATTATTCTGTCCAATAACGTTACAACAAAAAAATTGATCACTTGCAAATTATGTTGCTTTGATGAATAGTTTAAGTAATATTTAATCATCAATCATTTTTGGGTTACTCACTAATCATTTTGCAACGCATCCTGCTGAAAATGATGGAAAGTGCTACTCTATTTCACTCAATTCAAAGTTGGAATTGCTACAAAAAACATTTTTAGATATTCAACAATCTACTGCTAACTGGCGACTAATGATAATGCAACCCCCCAATTGGTCACGTTTCAGGTCAACAAATTTTTATTCATATAGCCCTAAATCACGAGTGTCTCAAAGAGCTGCACAAGCCACAATGGCATCCTCGTCTCAGATCCCACATCAGGGCAAGGATAAACTCAACCCAATGGAACAATGAGAAACCTTGGAGGGGACCTCCTCTAGGGCGACCGGTGCAATGGACGTCGAGTGGATCTAGCATAACATTGTGAGAGTCCAGTCCATAGTGGACGTAACATAATAGTGAGAGTCCAGTCCGTAGTGGTGCCAGCAGGAGACCATCCCTGTGTCAGGTAAGCCGTGACAAATGGGGCCATGTGTATTCCCTTCGTACAGTAGAGAATAAAAATGGATAATTCCTGGACTGCATGAAGTGGCCTGAACTTGAAATATGAGGATCTAGTTTTCAGAGCGCACATGAGAGCGGTGGTGTGTTTGATCTGTGTGGCGGTTGAATGCAGTTAATGTTAAATGTGCAATTTAAATGTTGACAATGTGCATTTATTAGAATAAAAAAAAGGAAGAAAATAGAAAAATGTTAAAAAAAGGCATGTAGAAAAATCTTGATGTTATTTTAGATATTTTTTCGTAAAATTATACATTAAGGCTATGAATTACTCAATCGAATTCAATAGGCACACACATACTCTCTTCCTCAATTTTTCTCACCTATGTAGTGTTTATCCAATCACAACTCTTTTCAATTTGAAGTTTATTAATATTTAGAATGACAAAACTTTTATCTTAAAATGAAATTGTTTCTTTACTTTCATTTGGTACGTCTGAAGTTTATTATGTATACATCTTTGAAGAAATCTTGTTGTTATCGTACAATGAATTGGCATTAAAATTATTGTTTATATTATTTTTCGGACCCCAGGGAGAATAAGAGCTAATGGTGATTCAAATAAATAAACATAAACACAGAACTCAGCCTGTTCACATTTACAGCCTCACAGAAAGTTAGAATGTATGGAAGCCTTTTCAAAAATGCCAATTTTCTGCAGGCCATACAAAAGGAGTCCCAACAAAGAGGGTGAAGGTTGCCGACCTCTAATGTAATAAGATGAACTAATTAATAATAATATGTCTATTGGGCTTCATCCTGTTTAGAAATACAGCTTTGTTTTTGTTTACTACTATTAAATCTTACTTTACCACTTGTCGATTTCTCTATGTTTACAGTAGTAAATACTGCTAGTGTCACTTATTGATTTATTTAATTATGTTTACATTAGTCAATACTGATTGCGCCGTTTATTGATTTTTCGAACTATGTTTACATAAGAAAATGCTGGTTGTGCCACATATTAATTCATCTAAATATGTTAACATTAGTAAATACTAGTTGTGCCACTCATTGATTTCTTTAATTATGTTTGCATTAGTAGTCAATACAGGTTGGGCCACTTATTGATTTATTTAAGTATGTGTACATTAGTCAATTCTGGTTGTGCCACTTATTGGTTTCTCCAAATATTTCAACAATATTAAATACTGGTTATGCCACCCTTTAATTTTCCGCTAATTATGTTTACATAAGTAAATACTGGTTGTGCCACTCATTAATTTCTACAAATATAATAACATTAGTAAATATTTGTTGTGCCACTTATTGATTTCTCTAATTATTTTTACATTAGTAAATACTTGTGGTGCCACTTTTTGATTTATCTAATTATGTTTACATTAGTAAATACTGTTTGTGCCACTTATTGGGTTCTCTAAATATTTTAACATTGATATATACTGATTGCGCCACTTTTTGATTTCACTAATTATGTTTACATTAGTAAATACTAATTGTGCCACTTATTGATTTCTCTAGTTATAACCCCATTAGTAAATACTTATTGTACCACTTATTGATTTCTGTAATCATATTTACAATAGTAAATACTGGTTGTGCAACTTATTGATTTCTCTAAATATAGCAACATGAGTAAATACTTATCCACTTGATCCACTTATCAATCAAAGCAATTAAACGTCTCAAAGGGCTGCAAATGCCACAACGACGTCCTCTTCTCAAATCCCACATTATGTGTGCCACTTATTAAATTCTCTAAATCTGTTTACATTAGCAAATACTGTTTGAGGCTGACAATAACTCCAGAAAGAGAAAAGAAGCGGTCGTTCATAACATTGTTTTTTCATGCAATGCCCTTCACTATTGTTTTTTTTCCTGTACTGTATCAGACAGTTCCAAACAATCAATTTCCTTATACAGGTAGAATCCATGGTGACAGGAAGCATTGCAAATAGTTTTTATTTTGAAATCATCTGCTCATGATTCGTGGATGTATTTGGATTTACAGGGTTTGCATTCTTTCCATCATCAGCTCTTTGGGTTTTTGGAATGTTTCTGACACAGCATGTTGTTTCTGCATATACTGTAACGTACGTTAAGAGCACTTTGTAACGTGTGGTGTTTTGCTACATGATGGGCTCTATTGTTGTTATTGTTGTTACTGTTGTTGTTGTTGTTGTCGTCGCCGCTGCTGCTGC
Organism: Nerophis ophidion; assembly: GCF_033978795.1. Taxonomy (NCBI): domain Eukaryota; kingdom Metazoa; phylum Chordata; class Actinopteri; order Syngnathiformes; family Syngnathidae; genus Nerophis; species Nerophis ophidion. The sequence goes on along the minus strand of NC_084626.1, from coordinate 7,106,009 downwards.
TGGCCAACCTTTCTGGAAGCCCGCAGAACTCAACGTAGGTCCCAGCATCTCTCTCACCTCTGCATGGCTGATGTCTGTCATTATTATCTTTTCAAGAGGAAGGATGGTGTCTGGAAAGCACGGACGCAACGTACGACCCTTCAACACTATCGTGGTCTTGAAGGGTTGGACATTAGCCGCGGGATAAAAAGACACAATTTAGTCACAAATAAGTTTGTGTTTTGCTCACACTTGTGAAGGTGTGATTTGCTACATCGCAACATGATGATGTAGTGTTTATTTCCCCCGACACCATGAAGAACTCCTTTGACTGAATAGTTCCACATCCACATTTTCAGATGAAATATAGAGTGATGGACAGCACTGTTTAGAAGTCTTCAGCCCTCCCTTTTTTCAGAGGTTTTTTTAGTGACTCTCATATACGCTGTCTTGCCCTTAAAGGGGAACTGTACTTCTTGGGAATTTTGCCTAATGTCCACAATCATTATGTGAGAGAATCATATTTTTTTCCCTTTTTAACATACAAAAATTGTCTCGTTCTTTGTGGCGAGCAATGCAGCAGTTGGGAGCTGTCATGTCTTTGTGATAATTTTTTGTTTAGTTGTGTTAGATCAATTCAAGACTCCATTAGTTCCTGTTTTTTTCACTCCATTGTTTTGTTTCCATCCCTACCAATTGGTTCACCTGTCCTCACGACTCACGCACCTGATTCATTTGAACTCACGCACGTGTTTTCAAGCACCACAGCACTATTTGAGCCTGTAGTTGCCAGGCAGTCAGCCTGGCGACATCATCATCTACACACCCTTGCTCCATGCTGATTATCCATGCTCTTTTCTCGTTCCCCATAAATTTTGTTACTCATGTCATAGTTTGCAAGTTTTGTTTTAGGTCCATAGCTTATGTAGTTTTGTTTCATAGCCAATTTTTGTACCTCCTTTGTGAGCGACTTTCGTTTGTACCTTTTTTGATTTAAGAATAAAAGATGTCACTACCATGTCCGTTCCAATCGCTTTGCACCTCGGGAAAAGAAACCACACCATAGTCCAAGTCATGACAGGAGCAAGCAATTCTACTTCTAAATCACTTTAAAAATGCATTGTAAAACGATCAACAATATTTAGTTTATGTTCCCTAACCTGTATTGTAACAAGCTATAGCGACATTGCTATTGTAAGAGCGAACATTGAGGAACACTTTGTCTTGCGTTTGATTTTGTTATGCACAACGCAATGCAATAGGACACCAATCTGTACTGAGTGAAACACACGAACATTAATATTCCAGTATATGTAAAGCATAAACCCACATTGTGCTATCATGCTGGCCGGGGGCATTTTTCCCAGTTTATTAGGGTAAGCACTCCAACTATTTCCAAATAGCTTTGCTCCGATTTCAACATTTACAGCGTCACGCCAACCTCATTCTCTCGGCTTTCGTCTGCTCCAACCTTTCAGCCTTCCTCGCTTTTAGAAGCAGTAGTACATCCTCCATATATTCAGCTTAAAAAAGAGGAGATTGTGAATCCTCATTTGTCCAAAAATAGTCGTCTTCGTTGTCTGTTACCAAGTCTGCCATGTTTAAAAAACACACTCGCGTTTGTTTCCGGAAGTAGGAACACACATTTGTTGCCAGAAGCTGGAAGTGCGTTGCTGTGGAAACAGAAATCAATTTGGGGAACAAATCAGTTTCAAATATTTAACATGACCAAAAACGGTAAATATTGTACATATTACATATTGTTATGAAGGTGTCTTACAACATTATATATATACTTGCAGTGTGTATGTAAAAACATATTACATATTCTTATGAAGGTATATGTTACTACATTATATACATAATTGCAGTGTGTATATTGTACATATTAAATATTGTTATGAAGGTGTCTGTTACTACATTATATATACTTGCAGTGTGCGTATGAAACATATGTCATATTGTTATGAAGGTGTTTGTTACTACATTATATATATATATATATATATATATATATATATATATATATATATATATATATACTTGAAGTGTGTAGATACAAAGTTTATGGAGGGTTTTAAAGTTGTTTTAGAGGCTTTGAAGGCTACAACGGTGATTGCCATTAGCCACATCTTCCAAGCAATTTTTTATCATCTTTAAAATCCTTTAAAAAAAAAAAAAAGCTTGTGTCTTTTTGTCCGTCAAAATGATTGTGAAAAATGGGCAACATTCCAAAATAAGTGCAGTTCCCCTTTAAACGCTCTTGCACTCCAATATGCAATTTGAACCCCTTTAGCTTTTAATTACAGCACACATTGTTCCCGCAAGTTTCTGCAATTTATGTCATGTTAGGATGTGTCATGCAACCTGCAAATGAAATAGCCGCACAAGACTTTTACCTCACTCTATAATCATCTTTCTTGTCATGGTCACATTGCTTTCAACCTCATTTGTCTGTTGTGTGTCTGTAGATATAGTCCTCACCTTATTACAGTGTAGTTATTGTGCAACACAGCTTGTTTCTGACCAAAGACACCAATTATCTCAAATATTCAAATCATAACAAAACCATTGCTCCTGTTTATTCAGAATGCAGTTGCATTTTTCGTAGTATTAAAATGAATTTGAGAAAAAGTGCATTCTTGAAATTGTCATTATTACAATGGTGACCACAGTAGAAACAAGACGCTGTCTTGTTTCTACTGTGGTAAAGTCCTGCTGATCTGACCTCACCTTGACACCTTCTTGTCCCTCTCAAGTTAGCAAATACTCACCTGTCTCATTTGCTTGCCTCCATCTCTTCCATATATTAGGACTTTTTGGGTCAGATGTTCTGTACTCTCGGGGAGATCGTCGGATCGCCAGCCAGCCGACTGGAGAAACCTCTTGGGTAAGTGACATTTTCAGCTGACTAAGTCAATTGCAGTAACAGAGAACTAAAGAGCCTACACTGAAAAAGAAAACAAATTTGAAAACATATTTGAATAAAGTCAATATTAAAGGAAAAAAATAATTTTGTTAAGAGAAAACACGAACAAACAGAAAACAATATTGCAACAGTGGTGGGGAAGGGGGCTCAATTTGGGAGCCAGGAAATAAAAAATAATAATATTATACATTTTACAACACAGAAACAATGATAATTGCAACAGAAGGTTGGGTCATCTGGTGTCAAAGCTGCAGCCCTTTTCAGAATCAGAAATCAGAATCAGAAACACTTTGTTAATCCCTGAGGAGAAATTACGATTTTCAGCACAATCCTATTCAAGATCACACAAACATTACAGGGAGACAGAACTGGATCGCTGACGGGTCTGCCAACTTCCAGCACCCCTTACAGAAAAGATGAGAAACAGGTGAACAATGAGGGGTGAGAACAAAAAAATCAGTCTAAACCTGGGCCCCTGGAGAGGGGGTCCAGACTGAGGCCAAGTTAAAGTGAAAGTACGAATGATTGTCACACTAGGTGTGGTGAAATTTTTCCTCTACATTTGACCCATTCCCTTGATCACCCCCTGGGAAGTGAGGGGAGCAGTGGGCAGCAGCGGTGCCGCGCCGGGGAATCATTTAGATTAGATTAGATTAGATTAGATAGTACTTTATTTATTCCGTAAGGAGAGTTCCTTCAGGAAAATTTAAATTTTCAGCACAATCCCATTCAAGTTTAGACAAACATTACAGGGAGACAGAACAGGATCGCTGACGGGTCTGCCGGCTTCCAGGGCCCCTTACAAAAAAGATGAGATAAAGGTAAACAAAGGGGGCCCTGGAGAGGAGGTGCAGACGGTATAGCTCGGTTGGTAGAGCGGCCGGGCCAGCAACTTTAGGGTTGCAGGTTCGAAACCCGCTTCAGCCATCCTAGTCATTGCCGTTGTGTCCTTGGGCAAGACACTTTACCCACCTGCTCCCAGTGCCACCCACACCGGTTTAAATATAAACATTAGATATTGGGTTTCACTATGTAAAGCGCTTTGAGTCACTAGAGAAACAGCGCTATATAAAATATAATTCAATTCAATTCAGACTGAGGCCAAGGGAAAAAAACAAATAAATAAAAAAAATAAAAAAACAACTCATTACCATGGTACACATCCCTCTTCCATGTGTGTAAGAGGGAAACACCAAACATCAAAGAACACAGAGGACATTAAAGACATTAAAGCAGCAGATACAACCAGACACTTCTACATACAGCTATGAATAAAAAGTAAAAGAAACATATCCACTGTGGTGGCCTCTGCGGTGTTCCACGCCATCGTCTGCTGGGGAGGAGGGAGCATGGTCAGAGACAGAAGCAGACCCAACAAAGCAACCAAGACAGCCGACTCCACTCTCGGCCAGTGTCCAGTCCGAATGGATGAGCGAGGATACGTCCAAGGTGACTGAGGTGTCCGACACCTGCTCACCCAGTCAAGACACCGCGAAGCCTCTCCGTCCCAGCGCTCAGTGCTAGCTCCGCAGCCCTGTCCCTTCATCCGCATCTCCTCCAGTACATCCAAACATACTCTGGTGTAGCAGACACCCAGCAGCTGGTCTCCATAGCCAAAAGGCTCCCGGGAGGCAGATCCAGAGGTCCACAAAAAAAGCACCACCCCTTGTCACACAGTCCCAAAGGGTCCCGGACCAAAAGGCAAAAAAATATAATAAGACATGAAAACAAGAGGGAAACACAAAAGGATGACACAAGAGCACAGAGCTCCTGCCTACAGCAGCCACTACAGCAGCGCCATCTTGGAAAAAAAAAAAAACAAAAAAAAAAATATGGTGATTTAACCCCAAATTGATGCTGAGTGCCAAGCAGGGAGGCATTGGGTCCCATTTTTATAGTCTTTGGTATGATTTGGCCGGGGTTATAACTCACAACCTACCGATCTCAGGGCGGACACTCTAACCACTGAGTAGGCCATAGCCATAGCACACATCCATCTTACATGTGTGTAAGAGGGACTCATTAAACATCAAAAAACACAAAGGACATTAAAGACATTAAAAGGGCAACCAGCCACTTCTACATACAGGTATGAATAAAAAGTAAAATAAACATATTCCACGCCATCGTCTGCTGGGATAGAGGGAGCATGGCCAGAGACAGGAGCAGACCCAACAAAGCAAAATAGGGAGCCGACTCCTCTCTCGGCCACCCACTAACTCAGCCAGCGTCCAGTCCGCATGGATGAGCGAGGATGCGTCTAAGTAGACTGAGGTTTCTGGTACCTGCTCATTCAGCCAAGTCACTGTGAAGCTTGTCCATCCTGGCGCTCAGCGCTAGTTCCGCAGCCCTGTCCCCCTATCCGCATCTCCTCCAGTCTCTTCAAACGGACTCAGGTGTGGCAGAGACCCAGCAGTTGGTCTCTATGGCCAAAAGGCTCCCGGGGGACAGATCCAAAGTCCACAAGAAAGCACCGCAGAAGTCACACAGTACCAAAAAGTCCCCAACCAAAAGGCAAATATATATATATATATATATGTATATATATATATATATATATATATATATATATATATATATATATATGACTTGTCCCGGGTGTACCCCGCCTTCCGCCCGATTGTAGCTAAGATAGGCGCCAGCGACCCCGAAAGGGAATAAGCGGTAGAAAATGGATGGATGGATATATTTATATATATATATTATTGGGTTTGTTGCGAGTGATCGACAAAGTCTGCGTGAGTATTTGATAACAAGTGCACACGTGGGTGGACAACCTTACTTTACTTTTCAGATTTGAACCGATATGATACCAATGAGTTTTGTAGTTATTATTGTGTAATGTGCTTTTATACTTTGGAGGAAGTTACATCTTCAATGGTGTTGTACCCGTTGCAATGACAATCGGGACATTTATATTATATTCCATTCTCGATACGCTGAAGCAGACCTGGGCAAATTTAGGCCCTGGGGCCGCATGCGGCCCGTTGAGCTTTTCAATCTGGCCCGCCCGACATCCATCCATCTTCTTCCGCTTATCTGAGGTCCGGTCGCGGTGGCAGCAGCCTAAGCAGGGAAGCCCAGCCACTTAGTCCAGCTCTTCCCGGGGGATTCTGAGGCGTTCCCAGGCGATTCTGAGGCGTTCCCAGGCCAGCCAGGAGATATAGTCTTCCGAACGTGTCCTGGGTCTTCCCCGTGGCCTCCCTAGGGAGGCGTTCGGGTGGCATCCTGACCAGATGCCTGAACCACCTCGTCTGGCTCCTCTTGATGTGGAGGAGCAGCAGCTTTACTTTGAGCTCCTCCCGGATGGCAGAGCTTCTCACCCTATCTCTAAAGGAGAGCCCCGCCACCCTCATTTTGGCCGCTTATACCCGTGATCTTGTCTTTTCGGTCATGACCAGAAGCTCATGAACACAAATGAAGATGGGAACGTAGATCAACCGGTAAATTGAGAGTTTTGCCTTACGGCTAAGCTCTTTCTTCACCACAACGGATCGATACAACGTCCGCATTACTGAAGACGCCGCACCGATCCGCCTGTCGATCTCACGATCCACTCTTCCCCCACTCGTGAACAAGACTCCTAGGTACTTGAACTCCTCCACTTGGGGCAGAGTCTCCTCCCCAACCCAGAGATGGCACTCCCCCCTTTTCCGGGCGAGAACCATGGACTCGGACTTGGAGGTGCTGATTCTCATTCCGGTCGCTTCACACTCGGCTGCGAACCGATCCAGTGAGAGCTGAAGATCCCGGCCAGATGAAGCCAACAGGACCACATCGTCTGCAAAAAGCAGTGATCTAATCCCGCGGCCACTAAACCGGAACCCCTCAATGTTTCGTGCTGCAATCAAAAAACAATTTTGGCATTAAATAAGGCAATAAGTAATAAGTAAGCAAACTAAGGCTCCTGTCTGCTGACGTATGAAGTATTCATGTTGTGTCATTTCGCATTCTATTATTTTTTCAAAATTATGATGGATTATTAATCTACTTCTTCATTTAATGTTAATATCTGTTTACATTCTGTTTTAACATGTTCTATCTACACTTCTGCTCAAATGTAATAATCATTTATTTTTCTGTTGTTTGATACTTTATATAAGTTTCGGCTGATACTACATATTTCGGTTGATACTACATATTTCGGTATCAATCCAATACCAAGTCGTTACAGGATCATACGTTGGTCATAATTAAAGTTCTCATGTAATTTCCTGACTTTAGAAACAATAGAAAAATCACAAGAGGTTTTGAAACAATAGAAATATTGATGTAATCAATGTAGAATCGACTATATGCGGCTCTTGTACTTGGTATCGTTACAGTCGATATTTGTATAGATGCACCCATTGTTTACATACATGAGCGCTAGCTTGCTGTTAGCGTTGAGATATTGTATCCTAATATGGTGTGTAGTGAAGCATGTTGAGCTGTTCCTCATCCTTCAGGGATGATACTTGTAAGAAGTGTAATTCATTTGTTGCCGCGGAGGCGAGGATTAGTGATTTAGAAGTAGCTAAAACACTGTTGACTGCGGATGGACGTTAACCGTTAGCTAGCATCTCTTCCAGAGTGGCACTTCAACTTTATAGTTAATTTTTAAGCCAAAATGCACCCATTCTCTCTTTTGAGTCAACCAACCTGTGTTTGCCTGTAAGTACATTGTGTGTATGCGTTGAATATGCAATAGTATGCTCGTTTTACCAGCAATTTCACAACGTGACAACGGTGTGCTGTCATTTACGGGGGGAAAAAAGCAGTATATTTTTACCGCGGTACTTTATTAGTGCTGGTATACCGTAAAACCATAGTGGCAAGCATGTCGGCCTCACGGTCAGGAGGTTTGCGTGTATTTTCATATTTTCATACTCTCCAGGGGCCCAATGTAACAACAGTTACGTGCATTTCCTACTAAAAATAGACGTACGTTAGAATCTAGAAAACTAGCTACGTAAATAAAAATTAAGATACATTAAAGTGTACACACGCCGAAAACCGAGCCCGTTTCTTCATCACATCACAATTGTTATATATTATGTGTGTAATCTATGGATAGACTTGCGGAACCACTTGGTAAACCTGCATATATGGTTTGTTTGGGGTTTACTTCCACACACCTCACAAGTGCACATACAAAAGTACATATGAACTGTTAGGACACAGCGTCCTCTTGTGCAGACATATCACAACTCACCACTTAATGTTGACAACACAATCATATTTTATTTTTGTTTTTACTCATAAACAGTACATTGCTTACAATACTTGAGAAAGGGAGTAGACTGTCCCAAACCCTGGAGCCAGCCAAGGTGTTATTCTGACCTTGCCTTGAGACTTGGCTCCTTTACTATGATAACATAAACAAAGCAACAGTTCAACAGACTCTAGATCAATAGTCTTTCTATGGTCTTAAGTGTCCATTGGTCTTATCTGAAAAGTCTTAAGGACTGGAACGTTCCAGTGGCCAAGTAATGTGGTGGGTAGGTTACCTCTGAAGCTTCATTGTGAGGTTGCCTACCCCCTGGATCAGGCGATGAAGAGGCAGTAGATCCGGTTGTCATGCTCTCCCGGTCCATGATGGCATCATGATGCATATGAAGCTCCCTGTCCTCTGGAACCTCAGACTCCACCCCTCGGGACAACATCTGGTCTGCATAACGCCTCCACTGCTGTGACGACCCCACCTTGGCGGTGTAGTAAACCGGTCCAATCTCAGCCAAGAGAAAAAGAGGAAAGATTGTCCAATTCTTTCCTCCAACATAATCCCGCACCAGCACCTCCTCTCCAGTGGTAAACGACCTTGCTTTTGCATGCAGCTGTCGACGTGCACACTGCATCAATTGTGTCTTCTCCACCTCTAATGTTGTAGATCCAGACGAGACCGCAACTTGCGATGCATAAAAAGCATGAATGGGCCTCCTTGGTCGTGGAATGAGGAGTATTGTGCTACTGGAGAATGAATGTGTCCAGTCTGTGTTGAATAGGCATTGTTCCCTTGGACCGCTTCAATTAATTTTTGAAAGTTTGCACAAAGCGTTTCGCAAGGCCATTGGTGGCAGGGTGTTATGGTGCAGAACACACATGCCATTGCACTTCATGAAGTTGGCAAATTCGAAAGATTTAAACTGCCTGCCATTATCACTTACTAAGACTTCAGGGAGACTGTTTTGGCAAAGTAATTCTCTTAACACTGTCTTAGCATTTGTGTTAGCACTCATTAGGTGCACTTCAGGCTACTTTGAATGTGCATCCACGATCACAAAGAACACGTGTCCCTGAAAAGGGCCAGCAAATTCCACATGCATTCGTTGCAATGGAGATCCGGGCCATGTCCAAGGATGCAGGGGTGATGGGCCAGGAGCCCTATGGGTGAGTTGGCAGTAGTGACACATTTTGAACAGCTGTTCTATTTGTGGGTCAATCCCAGGCCACTACATACAGCTGTGAGCAACAGATTTCATTTGAAGCTCAGCCAACACTTTGGGTCTCAGGTTTAGTGGTATGATCACCCAGATACCCCACATCAGGCAGTCTTGTTGGATAGAGAGTTCATCCTTTCTACTGATGAAAGAGGCCAGGGAGCTGTCCCCCACCTGAGCTCTTGGGAAATGTCCTGTTGAGACCATTTCCAGCACCTGGGCCAGAATGGGGTCGGCTCTACTTTCCCTGCTGATGTTCTTGGAGGTAATTGGCATCACTTCTAGATGTTTGATGTGGAAGCTGTCCACAGCTGACAACTTCTTCTCCAGCACTGATGGTAGTGGCATAGAATGCATGCCCAAGATGGGCTGCTTCCCTGTACTGTATGCCGTAATCATGGGCAGCCAACAAGAGAGCCCATCTCTGTATTCTTGCCGCCGCCATGGAGAGAATGGCTTTGCTAGGACTCTGGATGGACCTTAGCCGACGATTAGTGAGCAGTGTGAATATCCGACCATAAAGGTAGTGATGGAGTTTCCGGAGTCCAAAAATGATTGCAAGAGCTTCCCGCTCGATATGCGCATATTTCTGCTCTGCCTTACTCAATGTACGTGATGCGAACGCTATAAGCCTCTCTTGACCATTTGACAGGATGTGGGAAATCGCACCACTCACTCCACAAGGAGAGGCATCACAAGCCAAAGGTATGGGGAGGTGTGCATTAAAGTGAATCAAGACCTCTTGAGAGAAGCAGTTTGTCCTTTGCTTCGTTGAATGCTTTCTCGCACTCTTCTATCCACTGCCACCTCTGCTTTTGCTGAGCAGCACGTTAAGTGGGCTGACGACAGATGACAGATTCGGAATAAATCTGTGGTAGTGATTAATTAGCCCCGAAAATTATCGCAGCTGACTTACATTGGTCGGTGCCGGAGCCTTAACTATTGCTCTGACTTTCTCTGGGGACTTGTGCAAGTCTTAGGCGTTGATGACAAGGCCTACATACTCTAGGGAATCTTGAAGGTATGCCAAGGGCTACGTGAGATTTTTTAAAATATTCTAAAAATAGCTACAATTCAAAAATCCTTTATAAATACATTTATTGAATAATACTTCAACAAAATATGGATGTAAGTTCATAAACTGTGAAAAAAAAAATACAACAATTCAGTGTTGACAGCTAGATTTTTTTGTGGACATGTTCCATAAATATTGATGATAAAAATGTATTTTTTTGTGAAGAAATGTTTAGAATTAAGTTCATGAATCCAGATGGATCTCTATTACAATCCCCAAGGAGGGCACTTTAAGTTGATGATTACTTCTATGTGTAGAAATATTTATTTATAATTGAATCACTTGTTTATTTTTCAACAAGTTTTTAGTTTTTTTTATATCTTTTTTTCCAGATAGTTCAAGAAAGACCACTACAAATGAGCAATATTTTGCACTGTTATAAAATGTAATAAATCATAAGCTGACGACATAGTGCTGTATTTTACTTCGTTATCTCTTTTTTTTTATCCAAAAATGCTTTGCTCTGATTAGGGGATACTTGAATTCAAAAAATGTTCACAGGGGGTACATCAATGAAAAAAGGTTGAGAACCACTGCCCTAGACCATAGATAATTAATTTGCGGGCTGAATCTGGCCCGCTGGCCTTGACTTTGACGCATAGGACCTAATTAAAAAAGCTCAGTGTTACTGTTCCGTGGCCAAAAATATTCAATGTTCTTGTTAAATAAAACATCTGCCTTGTTTTAATGAATACTTGGGCCTACTACGCTACTGTATTTTAACGTCGAGCATTGTGGTGGCCATGTGTTTTCTTGGATGGTACTTGGTGAAAAAAGTACCAACACACACACAACATAAATGTTGTTGGCACCTGTGGAAGCGCGCGTACACGAACATTGCCCTCTTCGCAACGATGAATTTAAACTTTTTACCCGGCTTAAACGGAAAATAAATACCTGTGGGTTTGCGCGTGCGCTCACTTTGCCCTGTTAATCCCTCTCGGTATAATTAGGTAGCAGCCGTTGTGCTCGCTCATTAGGAGAATGAACTGTTGCAAGCAGAGACCAACACAACATGGGAAAGCTGATGAGAATTAACAGTTGGTGTGAATAAAAGTGTAAAATGAGAATCAGGAATGTATTATTGTGTAGCTGTGGTCTGCCGACTGTATCATTTATACCATTTCCGACTACGGTAAGACCACTGAGGCACAACATAAACAGCAAGAATCATTTCAGATGAATTGTGTACAGTACATATCATTAGAGTGTATCTCTTGTGTCAGAAGTTAACCAAACCCTCATTATTATGAGACATGGAAAAAGAAGGCCATTTTTCTTTCATTATTCTTTCTATATTGCCATTGGAACTACAAGTAATTTCAAAGCATACTTTTTTTTTTTTTACAATTAAATACTTTGTTTTGTTTACTGCTGGTGTATTTTGAGATGTCTGTTTAGTGCACGTCTGCATAAACTACAAATGCATGTCCATAAATGACCGCCATAACCACAACACCAGGGGGGCTCCACAAACCATGTTAAACCCAGATTCCGATCTAACGAAGGTCTTAACGCATTCTCCTTCTATGCCACATCAATATGGAATGCACTCCCAAAAGGTGTAAAAGAAAGTGCATCTCTATCCTCCTTCAAAACCGCACTAAAAGAACACCTCAACCTTGAACTAGCACCGTCCCCCCTCCACATCCCACCTCCCCGGGTTGTAAATAATCCAATGAAAATAACAAATGTATATACTTGTTATTATGCTTTCTGATTTCGTTTTGTCCACTACTTGCTGTACATATCCTACCAAGTCAGCCCTACACTGTTTCAATGTCCATTTCTCAAATGAGGCAATTATTGATGACTGAAGTGCTGATATAAACCAAACCAAACACCCCTCCCCCCAACCCCTCTTCCACATCCCACCGCCCGGATTCTAAAAAATGTATATAATTCAATGTATATACTCTGATGATTAACTTGTGTGATGACTGTATTATGCTGATAGTATATATTCGTACCATGAATTGATTTACGTGGACCGCGATTTAAACTAGTTGAAAAACTAATTCGGGTGTTACTGTTTGGTCGTCAATTGTACGGAATACGTACTGTACAATGCAATCTACTAAAAAAAGTTTAAAAAAATCAACATAGACAACAACGATGTATCCCCAATCATTAGAGTGAAGTACTTAAGTTATCGAAAAGTGTATTTTTTATTTTTGCGCTGACCACTGCCGATGTTGAGAAAAAAAAGGCCTTTTTAAATCAAGAAAATGATCCTTGAGAGTACATTTACCGTATTTTTCGGATTATAAGTCGCTCTGAAGTATACGTCGCACCGGCCGATAATGCATAATAAAGAATATATGTCGCACTGGAGTATAAGTCACATTTTTGTGGGAAGTTTATTTGATAAAATCCAACACCAAGAATAAACATTTGAAAGGCAATTTAAGATAAACAAAGAATAGTGAACAATAGGCTGAATAAGTGTACGTTATATGACGCGTAAATAACCAACTGAAAACGTGCCTTGTATGTTAACGTAACATATTATGGTAAGAGTCATTCAAATAACTATAACATATAGAACATGCTATACGTTTACCAAACAATCTGTCACTCCTAATCAATAAATCCGATGAAATCTTCCTCAATGTCACTTCCAAACAGCTCTGCCAACTCCAAAGGTATGCGCTGCTTCCTCTTGTCGTTTTCTGCTGCATATTTCACTACGTCCAGCTTGTAATCTGCATTACATTATTTCCTTTTCGGTCCAATTTTTCTTGAGCCCTTCTCGGTTTTTATAAGTTACCGCCAACGATGAAATGATCCATTTTAATAACTACGGCGGTAGCATATAGCATATAGTAATTACCATTCCATGACCCACAATACACTTCTGCCATGACCCTCCCTCGCCAAATTCTTATTGGTTGACGTGTATGTGACGATTGCTGACGTGTGTGTGAAGATTGCTGACATTTTCTACGTCACTTCCGCGAACGCGATAGATAATATTATTTGATGTTTTACGGTAATGTGTTAATAATTTCACACATAAATTGCTCCGGAGTATATGTCACACCCCTGGCCAAACTATGAAAAAAACTGCGATTTATAGTCCGAAAAATATGGTACACAGCTGGCAAAAGCTGTTAAAGTAGCAGTGGAGGGGGAAATAAACAAGTTGACTCCACATGCTTCATTGTGTGTTATTGTATCCAATTGTATTTTCCATAAACAAAGAGTGCGAAATTACCGTCTCAACATCACAAATCCAGTCGGCCATTTTGAATAATCCGCTCCCAACATCTTCAGTAATTTCCCTAGTTTCTACGTCACTGTTGTAACGCTTCTGCACTCTGACCATATTATTAGATCAGTCATACAGGAAATACGCATACATTGGAAAGAGATGTTCATCATTCACAATAAATACATTAAATTCTGTTTGTCTATGGATGTTACGCACCACTTAATCCTGGGTACCATTTGGGCAGGGTTTGATGAGTTAGTGACGCAATCCTAATACATATTCAAAAAGCATATGTACTAAGAACACATATGCTTTTTGTTATGCATTCTAAATCGTGTATAAATATCCAACAATTGAGTCAACAGATCTCCCGTCCAAAGGCAAAACCCAGTAACTCAATTTTGGTCAAAACTGAGCTGATAATAATTTTGGAGTTCCATTAGTGTATGCGATATTGTAATTTGTTCCGTAAGTAAGCTGTTACGCGCATGGCAGGACCTAGCAACTACCACATAACCGCGTAGATACAACAGAAAAACCTAGTATCTCAAGGGACCAATCGAAGCTTCTTTGTCAGTCGCCTTATTGTCTTTAATGAGACATTTGCACGAATGGGGGCCGACGGTCAACCTGATTATGTGATATTATGGCACGAGGGGATATTTGGAAGATTGGCCCAGGACGTTGAAAGCACCTTCATTAAATGTATTGTTCTTGATTCTTCCCCTTGCATACACTTTTGGGCAGATAACTGTGGAGGTCAAAATGAAAACTGGACGCTGTACACGGGTCTTGCCCAATGTGCAAACGCAGAATGGGGCCCACCCGAGATTGTGATAAAATATCTGGAGAAAGGGCACACGTTCATGAGAGCAGATTCAATCCATGGCTCAATCGGCAAGAAAATGAAAGCTCAAGAAAACATCTATACGTTTGATGACTATGTAGATCTTTGTAAGACAGCATCAAGATAGATTGGTTTTCCTTTGTTTTCTCAAAATCAGCTAGAAGTGAGTTACTAGGTTTTGCCTTTGGACAGGAGAGATGGAGGGTTCTCTGTTGTGTTCATTATACTCCCTAAAAACATCCAGACGGAGCCAACAATACTCAATTTAAATGTTGTGACCTGAACATTAACCAAATACAAGTGATATCGTTATTATAAGCGCGAACGCAGAAAGACTAATTTAGCAGCACATTGATAGCAGTGAGCTAATGCTAGCTTACGCTGCTGTTGTTGACACACTGAACTCACGGCTGCTTCTGCTGGGTCTCAAACTTGTTAAAGGAAATTCGAGATTATAATTCATGCACCTCTCAACTACTAGTAGACAAATCTACCAGCATATTTGAAATGATTTCTTGTGCCTTTTACATCATCCATGAGAGATGAAACATCTTCTAAAACAAACCAACAGTCCAGTTGCGATCCATTGAATGCCCTGAGAGTACAATGATCTGGATGAATGAGAACATCCATAGACAAACAGAATTGAATGTATTTATTGTCAATGTGAAAGGTACATATTGAAGTTGAAATCTCCTCCAAAGTAAAAAAAGGACATCACACGATTATAATCCCTATAACACACACAGTAACGAATGATAGATTATGATAGATGAATAGTACGAAACACCACCTCAAATTTCTTTGACTAAATGACACCCATAATATACAAATCCCGTTTCCATATGAATTAGGAAATTGTGTTGGATATAAATATAAACGGAATACAATGATTTTCAACCCATAATCAATTGAATGCACTACAAAGATAAGATATTTGATGTTCAATCTCATAAACTTGTTTTTTTTTTTGCACATAATAATTATATTAGAATTTCATGGCTGCAACATGTGCCAAAGTAGTTGGGAAAGGGCATGTTCACTACTGTGTTACATCACCTTTTCTTTTAACAACACTCAATAAACGTTTGGGAGCTGAGGAAAATAATTGTTGAAGCTTTGAAAGTGGAATTCTTTCCCATTCTTGTTTTATGTAGAGTTTCAGTCGTTCAACAGTCCGGGGTCTTCGCTGTTGTATTTTACGCTTCATAATGCGCCACACACTTTCGATGGGAGACAGGTCTGGACTGCAGCCAGGCCAGGAAAGTATCCGCACTCTTTTACTACGAAATCACACTGTTGTAACACGTGGCTTGGCATTGTCTTTCTGAAATAAACAGGGGCGTCCATGATAGCATTGCTTGGATGACAACATATGTCGCTCCCAAACCTGTGTGGACCGTTCAGCATTAATGGTGCTTTTCACAGTGTGTCAGTTACCCATGCCTTTGGCACTAATACACCCCCATACCATCACAGATGCTGGCTTTCGAACTTTGCGCCTATAACTATTCGGACGGTTATTTTCCTCTTTGGTCCGGAGGACACCACGTCCACAGTTTCCAAATATAATTTGAAATGTGGACTTGTCAGACCACAGAACACTTTTCCACTTTGCATCAGTCCATCATAGATGGTGTAGCGACCAACTGTAGTTACAGACAGTGGTTTTATGAAGTGTTCCTGAGCCCATGTGGTGATGTCATTTACACACAGATTTTGGTTTTTGATGCAGTACCACATGAGGGCTCGAAGGTCCGTAATATCATCACTTACGTGCAGTGATTTCTCCAGATTCTCTGAACCTTTTGATGATTTTACGGATCGTAGATGGCAACATCCCTAAATTCTTTGCAATAGCTTGTTGAGAAATGTTGTTCTAAAACTGTTCGACAATTTGCTTACACCGGCGGTGAGGGATGCCGTCAAGCTGAAGAAAGAGTCCTATCGGGTTCTTTTGGCTCAGAGGACTCCGACAGGCCAAACGGTGTGCGGCTTCAGCGGTTGCCGAGGCAAAAACTCGGACATGGGAGGAGTTCGGGGAATCCATGGAAAATGACTTCCGGGCTACTTCGAAGAGATTCTGGACCACCATCCGCCGCCTCAGGAAGCAGTACACTGTCCACATTGTGTATGGTGCGGATGGTGTTCCGCTGACCTCAACTGCGGATGTTTTGGATAAGTGGAAAGAATACTTCGAAGACTTCCTCAATCCCACCAACACGTCTTCCTATGTGGAAGCAGTGCCAGGGGAATATGTGGTGGCCTCTCCTATTTCTGGGGCTGAGGTTGCTGAGGTAGTTAAAAAGCTCCTCGATGGCAAGGCCCCAGGCGTGAATGAGATCCGCCCGGAGTTCCTTAAGGCTCTGGATGCTGTGGGGCTGTCTTGGTTGACAAGACTCTGCAACATCGCGTTAACATCGGGGGCGGTACCTCTGGATTGGCAGGTGGTGGTCCCTCTCTTTAAGAAGGGGGCCCGGAGGGTCTGTTCCAACTATCGTCGGATCACACTTCTCACCCTTCCCGGTAAGGTTTATTCAGGTGTACTGGAGAGGAGGCTACGCCGGATAGTCTAACCTCGGATTCAGGAGAAACAGTGTGGTTTTTGTCCTGGTCGTGGAACTGTGGACCAGCTCTATACTCTCGGCAGGGTTCTTGAGGGTGCATGGGAGTTTGCCCAACCTGTGTTCATGTGCTTTGTGGACTTGGAGAAGGCATTCGACCGTGTACCCCGGGAAGTCCTGTGGGGAGTGGTCAGAGAGTATGGGGTATCGGACTGTCTTATTGTGGCTGTCCGCTCCCTGTACGATCAGTGTCAGAGCTTGGTCTGGATTGCCAGCAGTAAGTCGGACACGTTTCCAGTGAGGGTTGGGTTCCAAGGCCTCCCTTTGTCACCGATTCTATTCATAACTTTTATGGACAGAATTTCTAGACGCATTGCTTCATCTGGCTGGGATCTTCAGCTCTCACTGCTGAAGTGTGAAGTGTTTGATGAGCATTCCTCAACTTTATTAGTATTTATTGCCACCTTTCCCAACTTCTTTGTCCCGTGTTGCTGGCATTCTTTGTCACGTGTTGCTGGCATCAAATTTTAAAGTTAATGTTTATTCGCAAACAAAAACATGTTTATCAGTTTGAACATCAAATATGTTGTCTTTGTAGCATATTCAACTGAATATGGGTTGAAAATGATTTGCAAATCATTGTATTCCGTTTATATTTACATCTAACACAATTTCCCAATTCAAATGGAAACAGGGTTGGTATTTGAAATAAATGATGTAGGATTTTCAATGTGTACTAGAAACATTTAATAAAAAAAAAAAATGTTAAGAGTTATTCAACATATCTCGGGGCTTCACAGTGGAAGAGGAGTTAGTGTGTCTGCCTCACAATATGAACGTCCTGAGTAATCCTAGGTTCAATCCCGGGCTCGGGATCTTTCTGTGTGGAATTTGCATGTCCTCACCGTCAACATCTCTGTTCGGTTCTACATCAACAAAATGCCGAAGCAATCATTTTCAAATCAACACCGTATGAAAAAAAAATCAACAACAGAAGGAGATAATGTCCGCACAGACTGACCACATAGCTGCTCATTTTTATGTGACACTTATTGAAATATCTTGTGTGACATCATGCCAAGAGTGCACTTTATTTGTTTTAGACTATTGTAGTGGCGCTCTGTACAAAAAGTGCACTTTAATTTAGTGTTGTTTTAATATGTCAACTTAGTGACATCATGCACAAAAGTGCACTAATAGCTTGTTTTAAAATGTCTCTGACAATCTTGCACTTTCTGTTTTGAAATGACATTAATGTCCGTGCCACTGCTTAATAACGGTTTAATAAATAAACCTTCGGCCAATTGACTTAGTTGTGATTTCCCTCTCTGCATGAAAGTTTAAAATGAGCATATATTAATGCAGTATGAACAAGAATGTTTTAATGTAGACACATAGAATCATCATACTGCTGTGTTCATTCAAGGCTAAGGAACATATTGAGATATATATCGTGTATCGTGACATGGCCTAAAAATCTCGAGATATTAACAAAAGGCCATATCGCCCAACCCTAGTTTAAGACTTCGTATGGTAATTAGAAAATAGCAATGCAAATATAATTTCTGTAACATCCCATAAGCCATGTTTTTTTCCAAGGTCTGTGATACAAACAGACGGTAACAACCACACTGCCATGGTTGAACACATGAATTAAGTCCTGAGGATGAATTAACTGCTTATTTTAGCTGTGCAGCTTCAAGTGTCTTGGCTCAGACCACAAACATCCAACGCTGCTCCCCTGCATAGATGCAGCTCCAATCTCCACTTCAGTCAAAACAGGCAGAAAAATAATCACTTGACTTTTCCTCCTTGGCACCCTTCAAGCATGGCACTCTGCACGATTGTTATTCCAACACATGAGAGAAATAACGGAAGGCTCACTGCTTCAGTATTGAGCTGCAAATGTGCCAGTCGGAGACCAAAGAGTGATAGGTGCACGTGGGCCGAGGCAGGCTATTAGGATGCAGACTTTGTCTGTTTGCAACAATTGGCCTGGAGTTTGTAAGCAGGCAAAGTATATGTACGGATGTCACTATTAGAGTTCACTGCTTTCTTTCTTTTAAACAGTTGAAGGTCAAAGATGTTCTTAAAAGTCAATTTTACAGCGTTGGTCTCACTGCCAGTCAATCGAGAGAATGATTACCGAGGGGGAAGTCTTCGTCCTCTTTATTGTACAAGGCCAGACAAGTCTAGTGTGTTCAAAGTTCACTAAATGCAGCTGGAAAAGCTGACTTTCTTGGAGATTTTCGAGGTTTGTTTTTTAATTTGTGTCGCTAAACTATTCGTCTTGTTGGCGCCTTAGTTCCTGTAAGCTATTTATTTTACCCAATCCCGTACTATGACTTCTGTTGTTGGCCTGCATGAACTTTGAACATGAACATGTCAGACTAAACAAGATCAAAGGAGCGATTTGCAAGCGTCACTGAAGTTGCAAGGGAAATGTAGAACGCTGCCCTAAGATGTTAAAGTGACCACTCCAATCATTCTAAATCAATTCCAAATTTTGTAAAATCTATTAAATAAATATATATATATATGTACATATAAATATATTGATAATATATGAAAAAAGTAATATAAATATATTAAATATATACAGTGGGGCAAAAAAGTATTTAGTCAGCCACCGATTGTGCAAGTTCTCCCACTTAAAATGATGACAGAGGTCTGTAATTTTCATCATAGGTACACTTCAACTGTGAGAGACAGAATGTGAAAAAAAATCCAGGAATTCACATTGTAGGAATTTTAAATAATTTATTTGTAAATTATGGTGGAAAATAAGTATTTGGTCAACCATTCAAAGCTCTCACTGATGGGAGGAGGTTTTGGCTCAAAATCTCACGATACATGGCTCCATTCATTCTTTCCTTTACACGGATCAATCGTCCTGTCCCCTTAGCATAAAAACAGCCCCAAAGCATGTTTCCACCCCCATGCTTCACAGTAGGTATGGTGTTCTTGGGATGCAACTCAGTATTCTTCTTCCTCCAAACACGACGAGTTGAGTTCATACCAAAAATGTCTATTTTGCTTTCATCTGACCATATGACATTCTCCCAATCCTTTGCTGTATCATCCATGTATCCATTTTGGTATATATGCCGCGGATCCGTTCCTGAGGACCGGTGAACCCCGATAAGGATCCAATTAGCGGGTTTGTTACGGAAAGCGCGATACCTCCGCGGGGGATCCGCCGCGGAGTCTTTTTGCTGTGTGGTTAATCATTTCCATTCCACGTTGAAAACTGCCACTATCATCCCAATCCATAAAGCCGGAAATAAACTAACATCAATAACTACAGACCAATTAGCCTTCTGCCCGTTATATCCAAAGCAATAGAAAAAGTAATCGTTGAGCAACTCACAGATCATTTGGACAATAAAGACCTCCCAAATCCCATGTAGTTAGGGTTTCGGGCAAATCACTCGACCGAAACATTAAATTGGCCTTAGTGTGTAAAAGTGGGTGTGAATGTTGTCCGTCTATCTGTTTTGGCCCTGCGATGAGGTGGCGACTTTTCCAGGGTATACACTGCCTTCCACCCGATTGTAGCTGAGATAATCACCAGCGCCCCCCGTGACCCCAAAGTAAACAAGTGGTAGTAAATGGATGGATTGATGTATATATATATATATATATATATATATATATATATATATATGTATATGTATACAGTATATATGTATATATACGGTATATATGTGTATTGATATATATATATATATGTATATATATATATATATATATATATATATATATATATATATATATATATATATATATATATATATATATATATATATATATATATATATATATATATATATATATATATATATATATATAGAGCAGAAAACGAAACAACATAATATGGTACAACTCACCATTCAGCAAAAGCATCTCAACCAACATCGGCCGCAAGTTCCTCACTCTGATCGACAAACACTTCACCAAAGGCAACACCCTATGAAAAATATTCAACAAGAACAACATTAAATTGAGCTACAGCTGTATGAATAATCAATCAATCAATCAATCAATGTTTACTTATATAGCCCTAAATCACTAGTGTCTCAAAGGGCTGCACAAACCACCACGACATCCTCGGTAGGCCCACATAAGGGCAAGGAAAACTCACACCCAGTGGGACATCGGTGACAATAACATACAACAAAACATTTCAAACCACAACAAAGCAATTGCAAAAGGACTGCCTACCCCCAGACTAAACGACTCTGAAACCAATAAGGAATGTAACTGTCAAGAAACCTGATTGCCCTCTCAACGGGGGGTGCTTACAAGCATCAGTCGTTTACCAAGCAAAGGTAACACGCAAGGACATTAACACATCCGACACGTACATAGGATTAACCGAAGCAGCGTTTAAAACCAGATGGAATAATCACAAGGCCTCCTTTAGAAACCAGACTTTGCGGAATTCTACAGAACTCAGCAAGCACATTTGGAACCTCAAAGACAATAATGTTGAATATTCAATAACGTGGCAATTTCTTGCATCCAGCACACCTTACAACAGTGGTAATAAAAGATGCAACCTAGGCTTAAAAGAGAAACTGTTTATTATATATCATCCAGATCTATCATCCCTCAACAAGCGCAGTGAAATCAGTTCAACATGCCGCCACAGACGGAAACACCTCCTACGTAACACATGAGCCAATCACCACACCCCTATGCCTGCCTGTACCCACCCACTCTGTGCCCAATATAAACCATTGTATGTGAATGCTTCCATTAAAATCTCCTGATGATTGAGGGAACCCCTCATGAAACAGTTCTGTAGAGATGAAGTAGTCTTGTGATTTTTCCCACACCTACTTATATATATATATATATATATATATATATATATATATATATACAAACCCCGTTTTCATATGACGTTAGATGTAAATATAAACGGAATACAATGATTTGCAAATCCTTTTCAACCCAAATTCAATTGAATGCACTACAAAGACAATATATTTGATGTTTAAACTCATAAACTTTATGTTAATTTGCAAATAATGATTAACTTAGAATTTCATGGCTGCAACACGTGCCAAAGTAGTTGGGAAAGGGCATGTTCACCCCTGTGTTACATCACATTTTTTTTAACAACACTCAATAAACGTTTGGGAACTGAGGAAACTAATTGTTATAGTTTTGAAAGTGGAATTCTGTCCCATTCTTGTTTTATGTGGAGCTTCAGTCGTTCAACAGTCCGGAGTCTCCGCTGTCATATTTAACGCTTCATAATGCGCCACACATTTTCGATGGGAGACAGGTCTAGACTGCAGCCAGGCCAGGAAAGTACCCGCAGTCTTTTACTATGAAGCCACGCTGTTGTAACACATGGCTTGCCATTTCCTTGCTGAAATAAGCAGGGGCGTCCATGATAACGTTGCTTGGATGACAACATATGTTGCTCCAAAAACTGTGTGGACCATTCACCATTAATGGTGCCTTCACAGATGTGTAAGTTACCCATGCCTTGGGCACTAATACACCCCCATACCATCACAGATGCTGGCTATTGAACTTTGCGCCTATAACAATCCGGATGGTTATTTTCCTCTTTGTTCTGGAGGACACCACGTCCATAGTTTCCAAATATAATTTGAAATGTGGACTCGTCAGACCACAGAACACTTGTCCACTTTGAATCAGTCCATCATAGATGAGCTCGGGTCCAGCGAAGCCGGCGGTGTTTCTGGGTGTTGTTGATAAATGGGTTTTGCTTTGCATAGTAGATTTTTAACTGCATAGGTTACCCGGAGGGAACCCACGCAGTCAAGGGGAGGACATGCAAGTGTTTTGATGCATATCTGTACGTGTTGTTCTAATGTAATCAAGCGAGCGATGTTAGCATTAGCTAATATGCTAACAAGTTTACAAGTGTCTGTGTTAGTATTATGCCTATCTCAGCTACAACCGATTGTAGCTGAGATAGGCACCAGCGCCCCCCCCCGCGACCCCAAAAAGGGAATATGGGTTACAAAATGGATGAATGGATGGAATGGCATTCTTTTTGTATTGCTGCAGTTTCACAAATTC
The DNA here is from genome assembly GCF_033978795.1 of Nerophis ophidion. Classification (NCBI taxonomy): domain Eukaryota; kingdom Metazoa; phylum Chordata; class Actinopteri; order Syngnathiformes; family Syngnathidae; genus Nerophis; species Nerophis ophidion. Next base: position 7,082,916 of record NC_084626.1, on the reverse strand, counting down.
CTCAATAAATTCACCAAAACCTCACCGTAGACTTGAGTCTGTTTAGCTTATCGGAGAACTAGCTTCCGCAGGTAGTGGGTCCATGACGATGACTTCTGTTTTGCTGGATCAGCTGTTTTGACAGGCATCCTTTGGAAACAATTATGGTATCTTTCGTACCGATATACTGTATATCTGCAGTTTATAGTCCGGTGCGGTTAATATATGTAAAATATTGATTTCTTCTTAAAATTTGGTGGGTGTGGCTTGAATACCGATGCGCTCTACAGCTCGGAAAATATGATATATTGTGTGACTTAAACATGCATTCTTGTTGTTTTGAATACCACATTTGCAGGTGTTGAAATCGTCATGTAAAATTGCTAATGCTAATTGCTAGCATGTCTACGTCAAATCCAATATAAACTTGCTTTGAGTTTACGCATTTTGAAAAGTGCTGTCGTACTGTAGTTTTAGGCGCCTACTTCTTGCTCTGTTGGCATGGAAAATCAAAGATCAAGCAAGAGATAGTCCGGCTGAATCTGCCCTGAGTGCATGTCCCCACTCCAACTGGAATTGACGCCATGGGCAAGAAAAGGTATCAAAACACGGCACTGTTAAAGGAGCCATATTTAAAAATCTGGCGAGACATGGTCCTGCAATCACGGTCAAAATGATTTAGTCCCCTCCCACTCTCCATGACTGAAGTTGCCAGATACGCAGCAGAATATAGCTCGATTGACTGGGCTATTCGAAAGAACTTCTAACTTCCACTGCCCCTTAATAGGGGTTGAGAGGGTTGAGTGCTAGGACCATAATAGCTGAATAGACAATCGTTTTGTCAATTACAAATCCCTAACCGAGCGGCTCTGCCACCAACTTCAGGGTCGCAGGTTCAATCCCCGCTTCCGCCATCCTAGTCACTGCCGTTGTGTCCTTGGGCAAGACACTTTACCCACCTACTCCCGGTGCCACCCACACTGGTTTAAAAAAATGAAACTTAGATATTGGGTTTCACAATGTAAAGGGCTTTGAGTCACTTGAGAAAAGCGCTTTATAAATATCATTCACTTAACTTCACTAACCAATACATTTTAGACAGAAATTAGGCTATTTTCAGGAAGAGGTATGTCATGCCTGTGTGCAATATCACAACAAATAGCTATCATATGGTTATTGTCAGTACTATCAGAAAACAAAGACTGAAACAAACTACAACCAATGCTAGCAATGGTTATACTGGTGAAAATAAGTACAGCATGCTTAGTTGCCAATGTACGCTTAAAACTAAAGAGGAGACATTTTACCAATTTATGCCTATAGGTTACTGTTTCAAACATTTCATATTGCTATATAACTTGGTACATGTAGTCCACAATATGCAAACATCAATGAAAAATGATTTGGCTGTCTCCATACATTTCACATTGCCTTGACACCCATGCTAATGTTGGAACCTATTTCCTCAGTATATCCGCATATTGAGAAGGAAATAGGCACTGACACTACCCATATCCATCCGTCCATCCATCCATCCACCCATCCATTTCCTACCGCTTATTCCCTTTGAGGTCGCGGGGGGTGCTGGTGCCTATCTCAGCTACATTTGTGCGTAAGGCGGCGTCAGAGGTGGGTAGAGTAGCCAGAAATTGTACTCAAGTAAGAGTACTGTTACTTTAGAGATTTATTACTCAAGTAAAAGTAAGGAGTAGTCACCCAAATATTTACTTGAGTAAAAGTAAAAAGTATGTTGTGAAAAAACTACTCAAGTACTGAGTAACTGATGAGTAACCTGACTACGGCAACAAATAATGCACAAAAACATAAAAATAGAAATGAGCAAATTCAGAGCCAGGAATATCTCTTAAGCAACTAAAACAATGATATATATTAAAGAAAAGTACATTAAAATAAAATTAAAAAATGGCACATTGAGCCACAATAACTTAACAGCACCATAGCCTCAGTAGGCATTCATTGATTTGATTGGTTGATTGATTGATTGATTAAAACTTATATTAATAGATTGTACAGTACAGTACATATTCCGTACAATTGACCACTAAATGGTAACCCCCCAATAAGTTTTTCAACGTTTATCAATTACTTAATAAATGACCAAGTCGAAGTGATCTACCTCATATATACATATACATACACACACATATCATATACATGCACACACATATCATTTATACACACACATATCATATATATATATGTATATATATATATATATACATATATATATATATATATATATATATATATATGTATACATTTATATATACAGTATATAATTTATATTTATTTATTTTGCCGTTTTTGTTCACATGTTGAAGGTGTTTTAATGAATATACATGCATGTTTAACACATAGATTCCTATCTTTCATGAAGACAAGAATATAAGTTGGTGTATTACCTGATTCTGATGACTTGCATTGATTGGAATCAGACGTCCACGTTTTCAAATGGAGGAGAAAAAAAGTTCCTCTTTTCTGTCTAATACCACATGAAAGTCGTTGGTTTTTGGCTTCTTATCTGTCCAGCTTCCATATTTGTTTTTATACACTTTACAAGAAATACATTGGCGGCAAACACCGTAGCTTGCTAGCTTGTTTGCGCTGGCTTTCGGAGACTCTTATTTTGTTAACGCAGGCGCGATGGAGTGGCGCTTTCATTGTGAAGACAGGAACTGTGCGATCAGTCTTTGGGCTTTTGACGGGAAGTACGGTTGAAATAAAAAGTGTCTTTTTTCCTTTACACTTTTGATTGATTGATTGATACTTTTATTAGTAGATTGCACAGTACAGTACATATTCCGTACAATTGACCACTAAATGGTAACACCCGAATAAGTTTGTCAACATGTTTATGTCGGGTTTTACGTATCACGGTCATGTGACCGCCTGGCTCTGTTTGATTGGTCCAACGTCAACAGTGACTGCATGTGATTAGTGAAACGCAGGCATGCGTAGATTCTACTTTGAAGCTCTGTCATAACCAAAACAAACATTAATAGATCGATAAAAAAAAGTAGCAAGTAGCGAGTTTAATGTAGATAAATGGAACGGAGTAAAAGTAGCGTTTCTTCTCTATAAATATACTCAAGTAAAAATACAAGTATGATGCATTAAAAATACTCGTAGAAGTACAATTTATCCCAAAAGTTACTCAAGTAAATGTAACGGAGTAAATGTAGCACGTTACTACCCACCTCTGGGCGGCGTACACCCTGGACAAGTCGCCACCTCATCACGGGGTCAACACAGATAGACAGACAACATTCACACTCACATTCACAGACTAGTATTGCCAATCAACCTGTCCCCAGGTGCATGTCTTTGGAGGTGGGAGGGAGCCGGATTACCGGAAGGGAACCCACACAGTCACGGGGAGAACATCCAAACTCCATACAGAAAGATCCCGAGCCTAGGATTGAACCCAAGACTGCTTAGGACCTTCGTATTGTGAGGCAGATGCACTAACCCCTCTTGCATCGTGCTGCCCTACCCGTATCCATTTGTCGAAAACATATTTGGCCCTGTCAGTTGGATGACACATTGACATACAGGCTAACGGGCATATATTTCCTTTGTTAGCATATATGGCTAAGCATTCTAACATAATAGCTTTGTTAGACAAGATCAAGGCAAAAAAATGTCAATTTCCATTTATTACAAGTAATAAGAAAACGTAAAAACCTGACTTACCTATCAAAGAGGAAATTAACAAGTTTGGCGTCAGATGAAAAGATCTTCTCCACCTTCAATTATCTCCATCTTTCAAAGGCATCCTCAATACAAATCCTCGTTTTGTTCCTGGCTTTGTCATGAATAAGTTGAAAATCGTAACGAGGCATTTTAGATTTACTAAGGTCTGACATGTATAGTAACTTTACTAGTGGCAGTAGCCAGACGAAGAGGGCGGTGCATAACTGGCAACCTGGATGTGACACACTCCCAGACTTTTTAATTAGTCAAACGACGGAGGGCGAGCATCGAAAGTAAAAAAATAACAAGGTTTCAGGGCTGTAAATCTAATTTTGAAATCAGAATATCCCGGCTGACCTACTGTTAGCAGTTATAAATGTATTTTAAAATAACATGATTTATTAATGCCCGTTTATATATCAGGGCCCTTTAATAACAACTTAACATGAAATGATTACATGTAGCTCCTTTATTTTTTTGTAAATCTGTACCGGGTAGTACCAACGGAGTTTAGGCACGACATATAAAAGTACAGAATTTGGTACCCTTCCCCAAGCGTTCCTGTTGACTTCTATGATTGTAGTCGTTTGAGTGTGAAATTGCAGACTACTGAGAACACTTGTGAAATATTTGGCATCCCGAGTAGCTGTGAAGCACACTGGGAGAGGAGGCTGCTATTATAGTTCTCTATTACGCTCTAATGCATCAGTCCAGGTAAGATTCTCCGTATCAGATACTTGATTTCCTCCAGTCTTGGATCCTCCGCGTCCTCTCTTCTGAACTTCTCTCAGATTAATTCCATTTGAATCATTCAATCCATATGGAGATGCACTGAAATCAGTCAGACATAATGATTCTGTGTTACTCTCACAACCTCCCTGGAGGGCACAGAGTAGACTATGGCATCGGCTGAGATCAACGATAAGAGGTTGAATGTCAGACCTTGGGTGCATCTCTAGCAGATGTCTTTTTGGGATGCTGTCAGAATCAGAACGAGTACACAGTAATTGAGGTTTAGCTCTGGTCTGCCTTTTCACCAGCCGTAGCCTGTCGGGGCCAGCGAGGCCTTCGAGCTCATTCGAGCATTTTTTCAATGAAATTGTATTCATTTTTTCCAAGCAGTCTATTATCTTCACCTTTAGCACGTCTCTTTGTTGCACTGCTTTCATATGTTAGTTTTTTTGTCCCCCAATCAAATTTCAGCTTCTGTGTTGCCATGGCAATCAAATCTGCCCAGGGCCTTCGGAATCAGGAGTGCTGGCCCTGGTCACTAAAACTGTACACGCAATTGAGCTCGGATCAGATTCCAGATTTGTGTCTCTGGGCCACATTTTCCATCCTCTCATTGGTTGATCAGAGCAAAACAGTTAGACACCAGCTATCCTCAAAGGGATCACAGCTAAGACTTTGGTACACCTAATAACAGAGATGTCAAAGTCATTTTAACTTAGGGGCCGCGTGGAGGAAAATCTATTCCCACCCAGGCGAGACTGGTAAAATTAAAGTATAATAACTTACAAATAAAGACAACTTAATTTCTTTGTTTTACTTTGGCCAAATATATCCATCCATCCATCCATCCATCATCTTCCGCTTATCCGAGGTCGGGGCGCGGGGGCAGCAGCCTAAGCAGGGAAGCCCAGACTTCCCCCTCTCCAGCCACTTTGTCTAGCTCTTCCCGGGGGATCCCGAGGCGTTCCCAGGCCAGCCGGGAGACATAGTCTTCCCAACGTGTCCTGGGTCTTCCCCGTGGCCTCCTACCAGCTGGACGTGCCCTAAACACCTCCCTAGGGAGGCGTTCGGGTGGCATCCTGACCAGATGCCCGAACCACCTCATCTGGCTCCTCTCGATGTGGAGGAGCAGCGGCTTTACGTTGAGCTCCTCCCGGATGGCAGAGCTTCTCACCCTATCTCTAAGGGAGAGCCCCGCCACCCGGCGGAGGAAACTCATTTCGGCTGCTTGTACCCGTGATCTTATCCTTTCGGTCATGACCCAAAGCTCATGACCATAGGTGAGGATGGGAACGTAGATCGACCGGTAAATTGAGAGCTTTGCCTTCCGGCTCAGCTCTTTCTTCACCACAACGGATGGATACAACGTCCGCATTACTGAAGACGCCGCACCGATCCGCCTGTCGATCTCACGATCCACTCTTCCCCCACTCGTGAACAAGACTCCTAGGTACTTGAACTCCTCCACTTGGGGCAGAGTCTCCTCCCCAACCCGGAGATGGCACTCCCCCCTTTTCCGGGCGAGAACCATGGACTCGGACTTGGAGGTGCTGATTCTCATTCCGGTCGCTTCACACTCGGCTGCGAACCGATCCAGTGAGAGCTGAAGATCCCGGCCAGATGAAGCCATCAGGATTACATCATCTGCAAAAAGCAAAGACCTAATCCCGTGGCCACCAAACCGGATCCCCTCAACGCCTTGGCTGCGCCTAGAAATTCTGTCCATAAAAGTTATGAACAGAATCGGTGACAAAGGACAGCCTTAGCGGAGTCCAACCCTCACTGGAAACGTGTTGGACTTACTGCCAGCAATGCGGACCAAGCTCTGACACTGGTCATACAGGGAGTGGACTGCCACAATAAGACAGTCCGGTACCCCATACTCTCTGAGCACTCCCCACAGGACTTCCCGAGGGACACGGTCGAATGCCTTCTCCAAGTCCACAAAGCACATGTAGACTGGTTGGGCAAACTCCCATGCACCCTCAAGAACCCTGCCGAGAGTATAGAGCTGGTCCACAGTTGCACGACCAGGACGAAAACCACACTGTTCCTCCTGAATCCGAGGTTCGACTATCCGGTGAAGCCTCCTCTCCAGTACACCTGAATAAACCTTACCGGGAAGGCTGAGGAGTGTGATCCCACGATAGTTGGAACACACCCTCCGGTCCCCCTTCTTAAAGAGAGGGACCACCACCCCGGTCTGCCAATCCAAAGATACCGCCCCCGATGTCCACGCGATGCTGCAGAGTCTTGTCAACCAAGACAGCCCCACAGCATCCAGAGCCTTAAGGAACTCCGGGCGGATCTCATCCCCCCTCGGGGCCTTGCCGCCGAGGAGCTTTCTAACTACCTCAGCGACCTCAGCCCCAGAAATAGGAGAGTCCACCACAGATTCCCCAGGCACCGCTTCCTCAAAGGAAGACGTGTTGGTGGGATTGAGGAGGTCTTCGAAGTATTCCCTCCACCGATCCACAACATCCGCAGTCGAAGTCAGCAGAACACCATCCGCACCATACACGTTGTTGATAGTGCACTGCCTCCCCTTCCTGAGGCGGCGTATGGTGGTCCAGAATCGCTTCGAAGCCGTCCGGAAGTTATTTTCCATGGCTTCCTCGAACTCTTCCCATGTCCGAGTTTTTGCCTCCGCGACCGCTAAAGCTGCACACCGCTTGGCCCGTCGGTACCCGTCCACTGCCTCCGGAGTCCTATGAGCCAAAAGAACCTTGGCCAACTTTGGCCAAAAATAGAACAAGCAAATTCTGAAAATGTACATATTACAAATAATCCTCTTGGCAAAACATTTCAAGTCCTTGGAAAATGTTGAGGGAAATAAACGGTGCCGTTTTAAAACCACCATGAAGAACACAATGAAATTAGACTTTGTCTCTGTGTTTTTACAAAGCCATTACACTTTAAGCACTTCCTGTTTTGAATCATCACGTTGGCAGTTCATTGGAAAAGCAACTGAGTGTTTTCTCAAACCACCGCATTGGTGATATACCCTTACTGCCACAATACATTCATTAATCATCATTAAAATATTACAATTATAATATAAAAACTGTCAAAATGACACCATAGCTGAAATCAAGGTAACATACATTAACTACTAACTTAACCAGTGTGAACATGTTAGATTTAAGCATCAAATAAAATAGAACAAACACAACAAATGTAAAAGTACACATTTATACAATGGAGTTCAGGGTGCGCATCGTGCATTCAACCAATTGCAAGCGTTGCATGAAACTCTAACTACAAAGATGATGGTTATGTTGACATAAGTCTGCATCTTACTGTTCCGTCATTTTATCTGTTGAGTGGATAATTTACAATTAAAGATAGTTGTGGAGCACTGACATGACAGACTCTTCCAGATTCTCAACAATGTTTATTTTTAAATAAAGCGTCTTGTTGTGCTTTTCAGCAAATGTCTGTAGCATCTGTCAAACTTGCTCTCTCTCGTGCTCCACCATCAACCATCGCTTCTCCTTCCCGACTGCTGCCTTTAACAGAGCGACAGGTGATTAGACAAACACTCTCAGCTGTGTCATCCACTCACCTGTCGCTAATCTCGAAGCCAGTTCTGCCACACCCTGCTTTGCTGTAGGTCCGCAGGCCACGCCCACCACAAAGGTATTATGTGTCGATACTGCTGCCAGCCACAACAGGAGCTGCTGATCGCTCGCTTGTGCTGATTGGAGTAGCCGCAGCCAGTTCAGAGGACGCTTAAAGTCAGCTGATATGTCATCACGTTTGACACCCCTGCCCTATAATGATGCCCAACTAATCCCAGGGCACATACAGACAACATTTAGCTCGCCCATTCAAACCTGTGGACAACTCGGGGTCTCCAATTAAGCTGACCTAGTGTGAATTATATTTATATAGCGCTTTTCTCTAGTGACTCAAAGCGCTTTACATAGTGAAACCCAATATCTAAGTTACATTTAAACCAGTGTGGGTGGCACTGGGAGCAGGTGGGTAAAGTGTCTTGCCCAAGGACACAACGGCAGTGACTAGGATGGCACAAGCGGGAATCGAACCCGCAACCCTCAAGTCGCTGGCACGGCCGCTCTACCAACCGAGCTATGAGGTATATATATATATATATATATATATATATATATATATATATATATATATATATATATATATATATATACTCAATATATCGCGGGTTTGTCTCTGTGCGATATAGAAAATGACTATATCGTGATATACGTGTATATGTTCTCAGACATTTGCTTTTAGCTGCTGGCATTACACTGCAGGCTCTTCTCACTCTTTCTTGTCTCTCCTTCTCACAGACAGCAAGCGCACCTTCTTACACACGTCACATATGTATATGCCCTCGCGGAGCAGAGAGGTAGCAGCATGAGTAACGTTGGCAATGATGCAAGTGGTAATATGAGATAAAGAAGGTGCGAATCTGGTAACAAATTAAGGAGTAATTAATTCCCAAGAAAAAGAGTAGGGGGTCCATCGTATGTCGGTGGTTTGGCTTTAAGTGGGAATATGTCAAACGGACAACCGTAATTTGTCAAATGTAGGGCAAAAGCGCTGCTACAAAAAGTAGCTTTACTGCTAATATTTAGCATCATTTGAAAATTCACCTGCTAGAGAATGAAGAGTGATTACTCCACATGTCAACATCTCTATTCGGTGCCACATCAACCATTTCCACATTTACACCGTATGAAAAAAATAGTGAACAACATAAGGAGAAAACGTCCGCAGTAACCTACCACATAGCGATTTGATTTCCTATTATGCAGTTAATTTTTATTTGACAGTTATTGATATATCTTGTGTGACATCATGCACTGTTGTGCATGATGTTTTGAACTATTATAGTGGCGTTCTGTAAAAAATGGGCACTCATAACTTGTTTTAAAATGTCTCTGACAATCTTGCACTTTCTGTTTTGAAATGACATGAATGTTTGTGCCACTGCTTAATAACTGTTGAATAAATACAGTGTTGATCAATTCACTTAGTTGTGATTTCCCTCCCTTTAAAATGAACGTATATTAACGGAGTATGAACATAATGTTTTAATGTAGACACATAGAATCATCATACTGGTGTGATTGATTGATTGATTGATTGATTGATTGATTGGTTCTTTTATTAGTAGATTGCACAGTTCAGTACATATTCCGTACAATTGACCACTAAATGGTAACACCCAAATAAGTTTTTCAACTTGTTTAAGTCCGGGTACACGTTAATCAATTCATGGTACAAATATATACTATCAGCATAATACAGTCATCACACAGGTTAATCATCATAGTATGTACATTGAATTATTTACATTATTTACAAATGTAATGCATCAAGTGTTCATTCAAGGCTAAGACAAAATATCGAGATATATATCGTGCATCGCGATATGGCCTGAAAATATCGAGATATTAAAAAAAGGCCATATCGCCCAGCCCTAATGTGTGTGTGTGTGTGTGTGTATGTATTTATATTTGTATATATATATGTTTATATGTATGTATATACTGTATGAATATATACATATATGTATATATATATATATATATATATATATATATATATATATATATATATATATATATATATATATATATATATCCATTTTCTACCGCTTGTTCCCTTTGGGGGTCGCGGGGGGCGCAGGCGCCTATCTCAGCTACAATCGGGCGGAAGGCGGAGTACGCCCTGGACAAGTCGCCACCTCATCGCAGGGCCAACACAGATAGACAGACAACATTCACACTCACATTCAAACACTAGGGCCAATTTAGTGTTGCCAATCAACCTATCCCCAGGTGCATGTCTTTGGAAGTGGGAGGAAGCCGGAGTACATGCAAACTCCACACAGAAAGATCCCGAGCCCGGATTTGAACCCAGGACTGGACTGCAGGAACTTCGTATTGTGAGGCAGACGCACTAACCCCTCTGCCACCGTGAAGCCCTACATATATATATATATATATATATATATATATATATATATATATATATATATATATATATATATATATATATATATATATATATATATATATATATATATATATATATATATATATATATATATATATATATATATACATATATATATATATATATATATAATCCCAGGGCACATATAGACAACATTTAGCTCGCCCATTCAAACCTGTGGACAACTCGGGGTCTCCAATTAAGCTGACCTAATGAGGTATATATATATATATATATATATATATATATATATATATATATATATATATATATATATATATATATATATATATATATATATATATATATATGTATGCATGCATGTATGCTTTGGAGTTCAACACTTGCCTTGACCTTAAAAAAGTTGTCCGGAACTAGCTAAGGGCCTGCTGTACTAGTTATTGTCCACAGGTTTTAAGATGTAGTTCTGCTGTGCATTTCAACCTGTTTGTATAATTAAAATGAATTCTAAGTTGAGCATATAATTCTTAGGGTGAGTTGACATACACGTTGTATCAGTCCGCTAGACAAGGAATGATTTAATGGTGTGACATTAATTCTTATGATAAGTATATACTGTACAGTAATATTTCTGACACAAGTGCATGTAATGTTCCCACAAAAGCTAGTGGCAGCTTCAGGTCGGACATCTCAAACAAAATCACAGGGTAGTGAAGTCGGAGAGATGTGAACACTTTGCAAGTTGTTCACGTTTTCTGCCACTTGACGATATTGGACAAGTGGATCCTCCTCCTGCTATCATCCAACTATTTCTAAGGGAGTCTCGGGGTGAGTTGGGCTATTCCTCATTACCTATCTTGTATATACAGACCGACTTAACAACACCGGAGACTGGAATAGAAAGCTTATTGAAACCGGTCCAGCTGTCGTGTTGATAAGGCTCCTGTGAGCTTTTGGCAGCCCAGGAAATAACATGATATTTTGTTTCAGTGATGAGGATTTTGTTGTTTTGTAAAGCCCGGATTTAAAGTTGTTGGTTGTTCTTGTAGTTGGGCACCTGGGCGTGTAAAAGGTGCGGTTGTAATTTTCATGACTGACGTCGCGCCTTGTGTGTGTTGTGTTGTTAGTCAAATCTTCAGCGAGTAATCACAGAGAAGAAATGTGTTTTATTGTGTCCCACTGGCAATGTCTGACCGGCTGCCTCCAGGACTTCTGGGTAAAATATTTCCACACTGGAACTTGGCAATACTTTTTAGAGAGAAGTTATTTCTTCATTAAAGCAGTGTGCTGTAAACATTCTTATTGCTGCTTCCTCATGTCCAAGCTTGATGATTGGTCTCTGTCCACAGAAAATAGGCAGCTGTTTTCAAGGTTCTTATTTTGGTTTGTCAATGCTTTTATACATTTCCGATTTGCTTTTACCCTGCGAACCTTCACAAACCTTGAGATCGTCCTGCGCTTGTCTCGTAATTATTCCCAAAGTCAGGACACAAAGTCATGGGATGGCATCTTTCCATTATTATGGTTCCGTATTACTGTTTATGTTTTTATCTTTTTGATTTGGCTTTTACCTTATTAAGTTTATTGAAGT
>NC_084626.1:5975951-6018451 GCF_033978795.1 Nerophis ophidion | reverse complement strand
ATATATACATATATTGAGGGATGGGAATATACATAAGCATGTTAAAATATATGTATATATATATATGTGTGTGTATATGTATCTATATATATATATATACATACATACATACATACGGTATCATGGTATTTTGTAGGAAAATGTACACCAAACTTCACAAAAGCATACAAAAGCCGTTTGTCTTGAATTCAGGGACTGTTTGTGACACAAAAGAATGAATAAATTAACTATGATGTCTGATTTTATTTCAATTCTTGTAAAATAAAAACAATTTACAATTCAAACACAATTATAGCAATCGGAACAAGATGGATACAGTTACATTTGGCACCAAAAAGAGTCCTTTAGTGCGGTCAGAGAGAACAAAAGCGTTATGTGATTACCAAAGCTGTAATAGCGTTCACTTATTTACAATGGAGTCGTCATCCGTTTCAAATACAGTGTTGCACCTTCATTTAACAACCTCAGGGTGGCGCTGTGGTGCCTATAAAGTGGATTAAGTGTCTATGTTTCTCCAATGCAAAACAAAAACACTAATGACTGTTACTGAGAATGTGGATGCTGGAAGATCCCCAAGCTGTGGGACGTGTTCATCGGCCTCTGGACCAGCCAGTGACCTCGGACTTGTCTCACTTGCAGCATTTCTGCATCTCTGTAAAAACAGTTTAAACCATCTATAGGCTTGTTCAATTTAGGAACGCTTTTACATTTGCATTTGTTACCTTTGTCAAGATCAACGACTTTGCACGGCGTGTTAATGTTGACCTCTTTCAGCAGGTTGTTCTTAAAGTCTTCAAGGTCAAATAGGAGAAAGTTTACATGAGGGAATTCAACTTGCTGTGTTCCTTTTTGCTTACCGAATCGATCCTCCGACTCCCTGAAGGGCAGAGTCGCCCCGGAAACTTCCATCTCAAACTCCTCTGAGCTGCTGCGACTTCTGCTGGACCTGATTCAGAGGGTGAGTGAGTGAGTGTTTTTTTTTGTATTTCTACCCTTCTTGGGACATCAACAAGGAAAAATACCTTCCACTTAAGGACCACTGAACAAGTTAGGACATAAATCATGGTCCCAATATGGAAAATCATTACATCTAATAGAGAATGTCTCACCTGGTGGTGAAATCTATCAAAATTAGGGTGGTCCCAAAAAGGAGGGATTTTTCTAATTGACTGTGTGTCGGTTTTAAAAGTGCTCCCCCTCTGGCCAACATATGGAATAAAAAGTGTGTGTAATAATTAAAAATGTGTATATATATATATATATATATGTATGTGTGTGTGTGTGTGTGTGTATATATATACTGTCTGTATGTATGTATGTATATATATATATATATATATATATACATATATATATATATATATATATATATATATGCAGAGGTGTGTAGTAACGCGCTACATTTACTCCGTTATATTTACTTGAGTAACTCTTGGGATAAATTGTACTTCTACGAGTAGTTTTTATGCAACATACTTTTACTTTTACTTGAGTATATTTATAGAGAAGAAACACTACTTTTACTCCGTTCCATTTATCTACATTCAGCTCGCTACTCGCTACTTTTTTTTAATCGATCTGTTAATGTTTGTTTTGGTTAATGACAGAGCTTCAAAGTAGGATCTACGCATGCCTGCGTTTCACCAATCACATGCAGTCACTGGTGACGTTGGACCAATCAAACAGAGGCAGGCGGTCACATGACCGTGATACGTAAAACCCGACTTAAACATGTTGACAGACTTATTGGGGTGTTACCATTTAGTGGTCAATTGTACGGAATATGTACTGTACTGTGCAATCTAATAATAAAAGTTTCAATCAATCATTCAAAAGTGTAAAGGAAAAAAGACAGTTTTTATTTCAACCGTACTTCCCGTCATAAGCCTAAAGACTGATCGCACAGTTCCTGTCTTCACAATAAAAGGGCAGCTCCATCGCGCCTGCGTTAACAAAATAAGAGTCTCCGAAAGCCAGCGCAAACAAGCTAGCAAGCTACGGAGTTTGCCGCAAATGTATTTCGTGTAAAGTGTATAAAAACGAATATGGAAGCTGGACAGATAAGATGCCAAAAACCAACGACTTTCATGTGGTGTTAGACAGAAAAGAGGAACTTTTTTTCTCCTCCATTTGAAAACGTGGACGTCTGATTCCAATCAATGCAAGTCATCAGGACCAACTTATATTCTAGACTTCATGAAAGATAGGAATCTATATGTTAAACATGCATGTGTATTCATTAAAACACCTTTAACATGTGAACAAAAACGGCAAAATAAATAAATATAAATTATATACTGTATGTATATGTATATATATATATATATATATATATATATATATATATATATATATATATATATATATATATATATATGATATGTGTGTGTATAAATGATGTGTGTGTGTATGTATATGTATATATATGAGGTAGATCACCTCGACTTGGTCATTTACTAAGTAATTGATAAACATTGAAAAACTTATAGGGGTGTTACCATTTAATGGTCAATTGTACGGAATATGTACTGTACTGTACAATCTACTAATACAAGTTTTAATCAATCAATCAAATCAATGAATGCCTACTGAGGCTATGGTGCTGTTAAGTTATTGTGGCTCAATGTGCCATTTTTTAAAATTTTATTTTAATGTACTATTATTTAATATATATCATTGTTTTAGTTGCTTAAGAGATATTCCTGGCTCTGAATTTGCTCATTGCTATTTTTATGTTTTTGTGCATTATTTGTTGCCGTAATCAGGTTACTCATCAGTTACTCAGTACTTGAGTAGTTTTTTCACAACATACTTTTTACTTTTACTCAAGTAAATATTTGGGTTACCACTCGTTACTTTTACTTGAGTAATAAATCTCTAAAGTAACTGTACTCTTACTTGAGTACAATTTCTGGCTACTCTACCCACCTCTGTATATATGTATGTGTGTGTGTGTGTGTGTGTGTGTGTGTGTGTGTGTGTGTGTGTGTGTGTGTGTGTGTGTGTGTATATGTATGTATGTGTGTATATGTATGTATATATGTATGTATGTATGTATATATATATATATATGTATGTATATATATGTATGTATGTATATATATATATGTATACATATATATGTATGTATATACATATGTATGTATGTATGTATATACAGTATATGTATGTATACATATATATATATGTATGTATATACATATGTATGTATGTATTATACATATATATGTATGTTTTATACATATATATGTATGTATATACATATATATGTATGTATATATGTATGTATGTATATATATGTATCTATATATATGTATCTATGTATATGTATACATATATACATACATATATGTATGTATGTATATAGAGACATACTGTAATAACTTGACGTAAATAATGAAGACTAAAAACCAATTACAAACAAATAATAATAAAGTAAAAGCAGTATTTTTTCTCACAATGTCTCGATTTCTTTTTTATTAAATAGGGGAACATTTCTCATATTCTTTCTGTTGTTGTAATATTGGAATATTTTCCCGTGAAATTATTACTTTTTTATGTAAAAGTATTACATTTTGATGCAAAATGGTGACATTTGTCACTTAAAATTCTGACTTTTACTACCATTTTTTCGTTGTTCTTGTAAAGTAGTGAAATTTTTGAGTAAAATTCCGATTGCTATAATATTTTACAACATTTTAAAGTTTTCTTATAAAATTGTGATTTTTATCAAGTAAAATTTAGACCCTTTTCATTAAAATGCCAAAATTTTAAGCTTTTCTTGTAAAACTGTGACAGTTATTGAGTGGAATCCCAACTTTTAGCATAATATTGCACAAAGTTTTTCTTGTCAAATTTTGACTTGCGTTGAGTAAAATTACGACTTTTATTATAACACTGCCAACAAGTTTTTCTTATGAAATTGTGATATTTTTCTTGTGAGATTCCAACTCATTTTTCACAAGAGGCTTTTTTTATATTTGCATAGTATGTATATATTAATAATGTTGTAAATACAAATGTTTATATAATTAGAAAGGGTGGTCCTAAAGAGGTAGGCATTTTTCGGAGGTCTCCAGAAGGTACGTAATACATGAACGTGTGTGTGTGTGTGTGTGTGTGTGTGTGTGTGTGTGTGTGTGTGTGTGTGTGTGTGTGTGTGTGTGTGTGTGTGTGTGTGTGTGTGTGTGTGTGTGTGTGTGTGTGTGTGTGTGTGTGTGTGTGTGTGTGTGTGTGTGTGTGCGTGCGTGCGTGCGTGCGTGCGTGCGTGCGTGCGTGCGTGCGTGCGTGCGTGCGTGCGTGCGTGCGTGCGTGCGTGCGTGCGTGCGTGCGTGCGTGCGTGCGTGCGCACTGGAAATGCTGACATAATGGGGACATCGCTGTGTTTACACAGTCACCTTTAAGGGACCTGTGACGGGACAAAAAAAAAAACAGGTCCCCGAAAGGGAAACTCTTAAGGGATTTTTAAGCTCTGGCCCATAAAACAAGTTTAACGTCTAATTCGAACTTTTTTTTTAAGTGGTCCTCGGTAGTCACGTACAAATTTGTGTGAATTATGCAAAATCATTTAAATTTGGTCCCCGTGAACCATATTAACTTATTTTCCCCAGGGTCCCCAGTAAGTATGATCGCACATTATTTCGTCAATCCAGAGATTTAAAGACATGTATGAGCTAACTGGGCAGTGGCCATTTTACCTATTTTTTATATGCCTCCACAACTTGTAGAAAGGGTGGTCCCCACAAGTCACGATCAAAAACTTGGTCTCCATTTCGTATGTGTGTGCGTGTACGTGCGTGTGTGTGTGTGTGTTCTGGAAATGCTGACATAATGGGGACATCGCTCTGTTTACACAGTCACCTTTAGGGGACCTCTGACGGGCCCCCCCAAAAAAACAGGTCACCGAAAGGGAAATCCTTATGGGATTTTCAAGCTCTGGCCCATAAAACAAGTTTAACGTCTAATTTGAACTTTTTTTTTTTAAGTGGTCCTCGGTAGTCACCTACAAATTTGTGTGAATTATGCAAAATCATTTAAATTTGGTCCCCATGAACCATATTAACTCATTTTCCCCAGGGTCCCCAGTAAGTATGATCGCACATTATTTCGTCAATCCAGAGATTTAAAGACGTGTATGAGCTAACTGGGCAGTGGCCATTTTACTTATTTTTTATATGCCTCCACAACTTGTAGAAAGGGTGGTCCCTACAAGTCACGATCAAAAACTTGGTCCCCATTCCGTGTGTGTGTGTGTGTGTGTGTGTTCACAGTACTCACCTCATGGATGCCACTGAATACAACTCTACAACAAAAGGAAAGTATGTTTAGTGTACACTTAAAAGACAGTCCATCCATCCATCCATTTTCTACCGCTTATTCCCTTTTGGGGTCGCGGGGGGCGCTGGCGCCTATCTCAGCTACAATCGGGCGGAAGGCGGGGTACACCCTGGACAAGTCGTCACCTCATCGCAGGGCCAACACAGATAGACAGACAACATTCACACTCACATTCACACACGAGGGACCATTTAGTGTTGCCAATCAACCTATCCCCAGGTGCATGTCTTTGGAGGTGGGAGGAAGCCGGAGTACCCGGAGGGAACCCACGCATTCACGGGGAGAACATGCAAACTCCACACAGAAAGATCCCGAGCCTGGATTTGAACCCAGGACTGCAGGACCTTCGTATTGTGAGGCAGACGCACTAACCCCTCTGCCACCGTGAAGCCCCTAAAAGACAGTCCAACACAGGAATTGTCTAAAGTGGGTGTATACACCCATATAGATTACATTTTTTGGGGGGGGAAAAGAGACTTCGCTACATATATCAAAATAAAAACCCGAAACTCTGCCAAGCATTTTTGTTTTTTAAACGTTTGTTTACTGCATTTACAGTCCCGAAATTCAATTGAACACATCTCAAATATTCTTATTTTTCCCCTCCCCAATGAAGTAACCCAGAAAAATTATATTAAAAATAAAATAAAAATAATAATCTAGAAAAAAAAACACGTTTCAGTCAAATTAGTACTGGCAAATGTTGACATGAAGCCACAAAAAAATGCATTCCTGAATGTCCCCAACACGGTGCGGCATTACACAAAATCAGACAAGAGGCTCATCAATGATCTACCTTTTAAGTACTGTTCAATTGGGGTTACATTTGAGATCAGTCTTTTTGACGTATTTTAGGAAAACACCCCGTACTTCATGAAACTTAACAGAACAACCCTTGAATGGGAGCTTAATTTTCCCCAGTTCAAGGAAATAAAGACCACATTTAATCCAGCGGGTGTGGCTGTTGCCTTCCAATTTAGCACAATGAGTCTCCGAGCCAATAAAGTAGTGAATACTACCAACTTCTTTTTGGATTTGCCAAGAGAAGATGACAGAGGGGTTACCCCAAATGGTCCGCTTAGAGGATTCAGCTTGATCTTTTCGCCAATTACCAAAGACTTAAAAATTTTAATTAAAAAAGTTAGCATGTTAATGTTACAATGCTAGCATGCTAACATGCTAATCATTTCCACCAAGTGCCACCTTAGAAAACAACAGTGGCTCTCCAAGTACCACCATAATGACCGACATTGAAATCCAGCGTATTTCATATTTTTGGCCACTGTAACATCGCACGCACAGTTTGAATAGTAACAGTGGCCTTGTGGTTAGACTAGAGCAGGTGTGTCAAACTCAAATACAGAGTGGGCCAAAATTTTAAACGGAACAAAGCCGCGAGCCAAGGTTGAACAAATTAACCTTTTAATAGACCCAAACAAGTTTTGCATTAAATATTGAACAAGCAAGGCTTATATAACTTTAGTGACATGCAAAATCCAGTTTCAAATAATAATAATAATAATAATAATTTAAAAAATATCAATGGCATGTCAAATAAAATTTAAATAAAAATGTTATGCCTTTTTTTCTATTTGCAATCTTCTGAGGTAAATATCAAGTTTTTTGCACAGGCTAATAATACATTTTAAAATAAAATAACTATAATGAATGAACCAAACATTCAAACTTTGAAATAGCAAGAGAAAATGCATGAATAAAATGTTAATTATTGGTCAGTTTGCTGGAAGTTTCCCGGAAGAGTTAGTGCTGCAAGGGATTCTGGGTATTTGTTCTGTTGTGTTACGGTGCCGATGTTCACCCGAAATGTGTTTGTCATTCTTGTTTGGTGTAGGTTCACAGTGTGGCACATATTTGTAACAGTGCTAAAGTTGTTTATACGGCCACCCTCAGCGTGACCTGTATGACTGTTGACCAAGTATGCCTTGCATTCACTTGTGTGTGTGTGTGTGTGTGTGTGTGTGTGTGTGTGTGTGTGTGTGTGTGTGTGTGTGTGTGTGTGTGTGTGTGTGTGTGTGTGTGTGTGTGTGTGTAAAAGCCACAAATAATATGTGACACGCTGTTAGTATGGAGGAAAAGCGCACGTGACGACAGGTTGTAGAGAACGCTAAAGGCAGGGCTTTAAATGCACGCCCCCAATATAGTTGTCGAGGTGGAAATCGGTAGAAATTCGTGAGAATGGTTGGCCCGGGAGATTTTCGGGAGGGGCACTGAACTTTGGGAGTCTACCGGGAAAATTAGGAGGGTTGGCAAGTATGAGTATTAGCGGTGAATGCGGTGTTACAGCGGCACCGACGCTGCATAACACCGGCGGGTCAGCTCTATTGCTAAATTGATATTGCCTCAAGGGCCAAATTAAATTACACGGCGGTCCAGATTTGGCCTGCGGGCCAGAGTTTGACACCCATGGACTGGAGTGTCCACCCTGAGATCGACAGGTCGTGAGTTCAAACCCCGGCCGAGTCATGCTAAAAGGCTATAAAAATGGGACCCATTACCTCTCTGCTTGGCACTCAGCATCAAAGGGTTGGAATTGGGGGTTGAAAAGCCAAAAATTGATTCCCGGGCGGGGCCAACGCTGCTGCTCACTGTTCCCCTCACCTCCCAGGGGGTGATCAAGGGTGATGGGTCAAATGCAGAGAATAATTTCGCTAATCATGTGACAATCATGGGTACTTTAACTGTATTGGAATAAAGGGGCATAAAACACTGTACTTAAATAGTGAATCAATTTGTTGGCGTACCACTGGTGGCACACAGAGTACAGTTTGAGATAGTAATGTGCGGAGCGATACTGAAATCAAAACGGCGATACTTTAGATACTGCATACTGAAAAGAAAAAGTATAGGGGCGCCATATTGATGTATTTTTATTAAAAATGTTATCCATGAAAAAATGCTTAAAAACATTTTTTGTTACAGCTTTGTATTATTGGTGACTAAGTGTATTATTATTATTATTATTATTATTATTATTATTGTTATTATTATTATTAGTTACAATATTCACTGTTTTTTCTCAATGCATACATCACTTTTTTTCTTCTTACATATTTACAACAGTTTTTTCCCCATGTAAGAATTAAATAAAAATACTAATACGATGTGTCAAAAATAGTATTGTTCAGTTACACATTTAACAGTGTTGTTGTCATTTTTAAAATTAATTAAAAAGTTAGTATTTGATTTTTTTAATTAGCTAACTAAGCTGTACTTATATTTTGGGTATATTTTATTTTAATTGAAAGCTTGTGATATTTTAGATCAGGGGTGTCTAAACTGGCCCTGCGATGAGTTGCCGACTTGTCCAGGGAACACCCCGCCTTCCGCACGATTATAGATGAGATAGGCACCATTCTCAGAATGTGTATTGGCCCACCTCAGGTGAATTATTTAAATTTTTTGTGCAAGGTTCTTAAACTGAAAACGATTAATATGCAAAACAGGTATGAAAGTGACAGGAGTGAGTTGTTAGCTTAGGATTAGCAATGGAGTGAATGCTCTTGAGGCGCGTATTGACACTAAAACTGCATAAATGTGAGCCGTTGTTATAAAAAGGTCACATAACAGTGCTAAAATAATAAACCCTGTTATAGTTGTAAAATATAATATGGAAAAAAGATGAGCGAGCAGCATCTTATAAGTACATGCAACATTGGGTGTTGTGACGCGAGAAATTTGGCCGCCATCTTGAAGTGGTGATGAGGAGCCTAAACTGACAGTTGACAGGTAGAAAACAAAGATGGTGTTCAGCGTTTTCCTGCTCAAATGAGCGGACTGTTGAAATTAGGAATCTGGAAGGTTACTTTTCACAAGTAATATTTAACATTAACGTATTATTTACTGAGTAATTGTAGGGCTGGGCGATATGGCCTTTTATTAATATCTTGATATTTTTAGGCCTTGTCGCGATACACGATATATATCTCGATATTTTGCCTTAGCCTTGAAAGAACACTTGATGCATATAATCACAGCAGTATGATGATTGTATGTGTCTACATTAAAACATTCTTCTTCATACTGCATTAATATATGCTAATTTTAAACTTTCATGCAGAGAGGGAAATCACAACTACCGTATTTCATTGAGTCGCCACCGGGGCGCTAATTAATTTAAAACCTCTTCTCACCCCTGCGATTACTAAAGGCATGCGGTAAAAGTAAGCGTGCGCTAATTATTTTAAAACCTCTTCTCACTCCGGCACTTACCAAAGGCATGCAGTAAAAATTTGAGTGTGATGTAAGCTTGGACCTTAAATCCTACTGAATAGCTCTTAATCTTCTTCCCTTTATGCGATTTCAAATTACCGGTATTGAAATCAGCCTCCTCCATTTTGAAAATGATGACAGGGGGAAGTGTTACTCGTGACGTCACGAGTTTGACCAGGCGGTTATACTAAGTTTGACCCGGCAGTAATTCAATGCAGGCGCATACTATATGCACTGCGGCAATTCAAGGAAATACGGTAAGTCAATTGACCAAAACTGTATTTATTAAACAGTTATTAAGCAGTGGCACAAACATTCATGTCATTTCCAAAACAGAAAGCGCAGGATTATCAGAGACATTTTAAACCAAGCTGTAAGTGCACTTTAGTGCATGACGTCACTAAGATGACATATTAAAACAACACTAAATTAAAGTGCACTTTTTGTACAGAACGCCACTATAATAGTTTAAAACAAATAAAGTGTACTTTAAGCTATTTCAATAACTGTCAAATAAAAAATTAGCTGCGTAATAGGAAATTAAATAGTGCATATCCTTTCGCTATGTTGTACGTTATCTCCTTCTGTTGACTATTTTTTTCATACGGTGTTGATCTGGAAATGGTTGCTTCGGCACTTTGTGGGCGTGTCACCGAACGGAGATGTTGACATGCGGAGTTTCAAGCACTGCTCATTCTCTAGTGGGTGACTTTTGAAATGATGCTACAAATTAGCAGTAGCGTTACTTTTTGTAGCAACGTTTTTGCCACATACTTGACATATTACAGTATTCTGCTCAACATTTTAGACAAGAAAGAGTGATAAAAGCCTGCTGTGTAATTCCCGCAGCTAAAAGCAACTGCGTGAGAACGTATACTCGAACATCACGATATAGTCATTTTCTATATCGCATAGAGAGAAACCCGTGATATATCGAGTATATTCGATATATCACCCAGCCCTAATTGGTTGGTATTTTGTGAAAATAATCTTACCACAGAGTTGAGAAGGAGCAAAGATCTTTAATAGTACTGAAATCGAAGCCGCTAGCAAACAAGAGTATGACCATAATAGAATTGCTTCTCAATTGAATTATTGAAATTTAAAAATGTCATATTTAAATGACATAACGTTGAAATAAATGATTAAGATGAAGATTGTAAGAGCCAACAGGAGTAAAAGTTAGGACCTCAGTCCAGATTGTGTAGGGGGGGTAATATATACTGGCTAAGTAGACCAGTGTTTTTCAACCACTGTGCCAACCACACTTTGCCGTGAGATACAGTCTGGTGTACTGTGGGAGATGATCTAATTTCACCTATTTGGGTTAAAAACATTTTTTGCAAACCAGTAATTATAGTCTGCAAATGACGTGTTGTTGTTGACTGTCAAGAGCTCGGCAGAGTAACCGTGTAATACTCTTCTGTATCAGTAGGTGGCAGCCGGTAGCTAATTGCTTTGTAAATGCAGGTAAAAAGGTGTCTTATGCTTAAACCAAAAATAAACAAAAGGTGAGTGCTTAGGGAAGGCTATGCAGAACAAAATTAAAACTGAACTGGCGACAAAGTAAACAAAAACAGAATGCTGGAAGACACCAAAAACTTACTGTGGAGCAAAGAGGGCGTCCACGATGTACAAACCCCGTTTCCATATGAGTTTGGAAATTGTGTTAGATGTAAATATAAACGGAATACAATGATATGCAAATCTCTTTCAACCCATATTCAGTTGAATGCACTACAAAGACAAGATATTTGATGTTCAAACTCATAAACTTTCTTTTTTTTTGGCAAGTAATAATTAACTTAGAATTTCATGGCTGCAACACGTGCCAAAGTAGTTGGGAAAGGGCATGTTCACCACTGTGTTACATCACCTTTTCTTTTAACAACACTCAATAAACGTTTGGGAACTGAGGAAACTAATTGTTGAAGCTTTGAAAGAGGAATTATTTCCCATTCTTGTTTTATGTAGAGTTTCAGTTGCTCAACATTTCAGGGTCTCCGCTGTCGTATTTTACGCTTCCTAATGCGCCACACATTTTCGATGGGAGACAGGTCTGGACTGCAGGCGGGCCAGGAAAGTACCCACACTCTTTTTTTATGAAGCCACGCTGTTGTAACACAAGCTTAATGTGGCTTGGCATTGTCTTGCTGAAACAAGCAGGGGCGTCCATGAAAAAGACAGCGCTTAGATGGCAGCATGTTGTTCCATAACCTGTATGTACCTTTCCGCATTAATGGTGCCTTCACAGATGTGTAAGTTTCCCATGCCTTGGGCACTAATGCACCCCCATACCATCACAGATGCTGGCTTTTGAACTTTGCGTCAATAGCAGTCTGGATGGTTAGCTTCCCCTTTGGTCCGGATGACACGATGTTGAATATTGCCAAAAACAATTTGAAATGTGGACTCGTCAGACCACAGAACACTTTTCCACTTTGCATCAGTCCATCTTAAATGATCTCGGGCCCAGAGAAGCCGGCGGAGTTTCTGAAGGTTGTTGATAAATGGCTTTAGCTTAGCATAGTAGAGCTTTAACTTGCACTTACAGATGTAGCGACAATCTGTATTTAGTGACAGTGGTTTTCTGAAGTGTTCCTGAGCCCATGTGGTGATATCCTTTAGAGATTGATGTCGGTTTTTGATGAAGTGCCGTCTGAGGGATCTAAGGTCACAGTCATTCAATGTTGGTTTCCGGCCATGCCGCTTACGTGGAGTGATTTCTCCAAATTTTCTGAACCTTTTGATGATATTATGGACTGTAGATGTTGAAATCCCTAAATTTCCTGCAATTGCACTTTGAGAAACATTGTTCTTAAACTGTTTGACTATTTGCTCACGCAGTTGTGGACAAAGGAGTGTACCTCGCCCCATCCTTTGTTGTGAAAGACTGAGCATTTTTTTGGAAGCTGCTTTTATACCCAATCATGGCACCCACCTGTTCCCAATAGCCTGCACCCCTGTGGGATGTTCCAAATAAGTGTTTGATGAGCATTCCTCAACTTTATCAGTATTTATTGCCACCTTTCCCAACTTGTTTGTTACATGTTGCTGGCATCAAACTCTAAAGTTAATGATTTGCAAAAAAAAAATGTTTTAGTTTTAACATCAAATATGTTGTCTTTGTAGCATATTCAACTGAATATGGGTTGAAAATGATTTGCAAATCATTGTATTCCGTTCATATTTACATCTAACACAATTTCTCAACTCATATGGAAACGGGGTTTGTACTTCTAAGATGTCTAAGTTCTCATGACATGCTGGTGATGCAACTTCCTGTGGACCACGTAACTTGGAAACTATGAATTAGAGACGGGGTTTACGGCTGTTTTAGTTTGAAGGGAGCCGTTCCAAAGACTGGCTCATTGTTACAGTTCTTGTTTTTTCTCTGTTATTTTTTTTTTTTACTAGCAAAATGATCACTCGTTGGCCTTATAAGATAATAATTTATGTTTACCCAAATAATACTGTATTGGTAAGAATGTTTATGAAATATTGTCAATAATTGTATTAATTTTTTTGTTTTTACTGTAAGCGTTCTGCGATGAGGTGGCGACTTGTCCAGGGTGTACACCACCGTCCGCCCATGTGCAGCTGGGATAGAATCCAGCGGGAAAAGCGGTAGGAAATGGATGGATGGACTGTAAATATTCCTTAAGGATGCTTTGACAGTGATATCAATATGTTGAATTATCCCTAACCTAAAGAACTTAGTGGCATTTCAATAAAACAGATGAAAATACACAACGCAAGAGGATAGGTTGATTGGCAACACTAAAATAGGCCTAAGTGTGTGAATGTGAGTATGAATGTTGTCCGTCTATCTGTGTTGGCCCTGCGATGAGGTGGCGACTTATCCATGGTGTACCCCGCCTTCCGCCCAAATTTAGCTCAAATAGGCACCAGCGCCCCCTGCAACCCCAAAGTGAATAAGCGGTAGAAAATGGATGGATGGAAGAATGTGAGATGTATTTGTTTACAAAAGATTAAATCAAATTTCAATTAAAAATAGGGAATGATAAAAAAAATTACTTACAAAATTGTTCTACGCTATTTAGTGTACATCATGTGACCTACAGCAGAACAATGAACCATACAACTCAATACAAAAATGATGTAATAAAATCCATTAAAAATAATTTCAAAACTTGTAACTATTTAGTTAAGTTTTCAGTCGGGCGAAGTTGTCTCTGCATGTTCCTAGAAACGGCTCACAACTGCCAGAAAGTTCCCTAAAAACGAACCGTTCAAAAGACTCGACTCGTTCACGACCGTCACGTCTCTAATATGAAGTCCTTTTTTACAATTTAGTCTATCGTTCACAATCATGAAAGACCAGAATACATACAGTGACGAAAATAAGTATTTGAACACCCAATTATTTTGCAAGTTCTCCCACTAAGAAATCATGGAGGGGTCTGAAATTTTCACGGTAGGTGCATGTCCACTAGAGATGTGCGGTTTGCGGTCTCATCCGCGGATAAACCGCCGGTCGGGCGGGTGACATGACGAAAAAATTGATTTTAATTAGATTCGGGCAGGTGGCGGTTGAACCATCCGGAAAAATTTGATATACATGGTGCTGGGATCGGTATCCTTTGCCATTCAAAGAGCCATTTAAGACCCGTGTCACAAAGCGAAGAAGACAATAGGAGACGCTTTTATTCTTTAGAACAGGGGTGCCCATTACGTCGATCGCGAGCTACCAGGTGTGTCAGTCGATCTCCAGCCAGGCTTTTAAAAAAAATAGACCTAAAAATTAGTGATCATCAATCTTCACCAAGACGTCACTTAAATGACATTCACGGTACCGGAGGGTCTTGTGAGATGACGCTGGCTGCTGCAAGATCATTATTATTAAAAATGACCAAGAGGAAGGCGAGAAACACTTTTTATTTCAACAGACTCTCGCGCCGTACCTTCCGTCAAAACTCTAAAGGCCGACTGCGCATTTCCTATCTTCACAATAAAAGCCCTGCTTCATGCTGCCTGCGCTAACTAAATATAGAGTCTCGGAAAACTGGCGTGCACAAGCAATCCCTCAGAAAGCTGGCGTGCACATCACTTGTGATATAAACAATTTTAACACTCTTAGTAATGTGCGCCACACTGTGAAGCCACACCAAACAAGATTGACAAACACATTTCGGGAGAACATCCTCCAGGGAACACAACATAAATGCAACACAACAAATACCCAGAATCCTTTGTATCCATGACTATTCCTGACTATTTTATACACCCCGCTAGCAGCAAACCCCGCCACCCCCCGTGCGTCGGTAAGGTGGGCGGGGTTGGGGGCACTGGGGTGTAAAATATATTCAGGTTGTATCACAGATACAAAGGATTCTGGGTATTTGTTGTGTTGCGTTTATGTTGTGTTACTGTGAGGATGTTCTCCCGAAATGTGTTTGTCAATCTTGTTTGGTGTGGCTTCACAGTGTGGCACATATTAGTAAGTGTTAAAGTTGTTTATATCACAACCATCAGTGTACTCTGTATCACCTAGTATGCCTTTCAATCTTGTACGTGTGATTGCGGAAGCTGCACACAACATGTTGCCGGACTAACAATTGGTTTGTACATGTTGTTGAAGGTGTCAAAGTCAATGGCTTCATAGCACGCCCATATTCTTGTAACCAGGGTGAACACCAATTGGATATTTGCAAAAACGTTAGCGGCTCCCATTGTCTTCATTACTCTGTGAAATGGGTTTAAATACCTCTGTGAGTGGTAAAGATGGCCGACCTCTGATGTAATTCAGCGGGCGGGTGGCGGGCGGTTGCTGCTGTTTATAACATAGCGACAGGTGATCAGATAAAAAGGCCCAGGTGGGCCATCTACGCACCTGTCGCTGAATTCGAGGCCAGTCCTGGCAACACCCTGCTTCGCTGCAGGCCACGCCCCCTCCACAGTTAGCTTCAGAATAACAATGTTATTACAAGGAATAAGAGACCTCTCTAGAAATGTTGGTCTTTCTTAAAAATGCACATGTTTTGTAGTGTTCAGTGTTAAAAAAAATGTTATATGCCTCTTACGGAAATACGTTTTAAAATATTTGGCTTCTTGGCTCTCTCAGCCAAAAAGGTTCCCGACCCCTGTCTTAGTGTATTACCAACAGTGACCATGGCCAAGTGCTGGCGTGTAGTCCTGGGCTGATTCCTGACCTTTCTTAGCATCATTGAGACCCCACGAGGTGATATCTTGCATGGGGCTCCACTCCGATTGAGATTGACCGTCATGTTTAGCTTCTTCCATTTTCTAATGATTGCTCCAACAGTGGACCTTAATTCACCAAGCTGCTTGGAAATTCCTCCGTAGCCCTTTCCATCCTTGTGGAGTTGTACAGTTTTGTCTCTGGTGTCTTTGGACAGCTCTTTGCTCTTAGCCATGCTGAATGTTTGGGTCTTACTGATTGTATGGGGTGGACAGGTGTCTTTATGCAGTTAAGGACCTCACACAGGTGCATCTGATTCAGGATAATACAGTTGAGTGGAGGAGGACTTTCAAAGGTGGACTAACAGGTCTTTGAGGGTCAGAATTCTAGCTGATAGACAGGTGATCAAATACTTATTTTCAGCTTTATCACACAAATAAATTGTTAAAAAATCATTGATTGGGATTTCTGGATTCTTCTTTTTAGGTTATCTCTCATGCAGCGGACATGCACGTACCGTGAAAATTTCAGCCCCCTCCATGATTTCTAAGTGAGAGAACTTACAAAATAGCAGGGTGTTCAAATAGTTGTTTTCTTTACTGTAATTTATTTATTTTTTCGCATTCTAACATGTAAAAATCATCTAGTTCCAGGTGGCTAACAACGCAGCTAATGTTAGCAATCAATTCTACCTCTAAATCACTTAAAAATACCGTTCTGTATCCTGTATAAAATCAAATTGTAGCAACATTGTTATCGTAAGAGTGAACACTGAGGAATTCTTTATCTGTCTTTGTAACACATCGGCATGCTACGGTATTAGCCGTAAAAGCTACGGAAAGAGATAAGTTAGCTTCTTCGTCAGCACGAAACGTGTTTGAGATTGTAATGCACAACACAATGCGATAGGACACCAAGCTGTACTGAGTGAAAAACATTTACAATATTTACAATAATTTGGAAAGTATTACTTCATGTTTTGTTTGTACACAGCTCGCCAGACAGTGTATGTACTCTAGTTGCCCTTGTTAACATGACGTGCTGCCTGTATCATGATTGATATAAAGTGTGACTCACTCGATGTACGGGGACATTTATTTTTCCGTTTTATTTGGGTAAGCACTTCATTTATGTCGAATTAATATTGCTTCAACTTCCACATTTTGCAGCTTCCAGTCACTTTCACTTCACTCTCTCAGCTTCTGTCTGCTCCAACATCTCACTCCTCCTTTGTTCTCGCTTCTAAAAGCAGTAGTTAATCCTCAATATATTCAGATTCAAAAAGATAAGGTCGTGAATCCTCATTTGTCCAAAAATAGCAATCTTTGTTGTTTGTTACCAAGTCTGCCATGATTAAAAGACACAACACCGTTTTGTTTCCCAAAGTATGAACTAACATTTGTTGCCAGAAATCAGATGTGCACTGCTATGGAAACGGAAATAAATGCGCGGAAGAATTAGTTTCGGCAATGATTAAAATTACCAAAACACGGTAAATTTTGTATATATTACATATTGCTTTGAAGGTGTTTTTTTGCTACCTTATAAATATATATACTTGCCGTGTGTATATTGTACATATTACCTATTGTTATGAAGGTGTCTGTTATTACATTATAAAGATATATACTTGCAGTGTGTATATTGTACATATTACATATTGTTATGAAGGTGTCTGTTACTACATTGCATATATACTTTGTGTGTATATTGTACATTACATATTGTTATGAAAGTGTCTGTTACTACATTATATATATACTTGCAGTGTGTATATTGTACATATATATTGTTATGAAGGTGTCTGTTACTACATTATATATATACTTGTGGTGTATATTGTACATATTACATATTGTTATGAAGGTGTCTGTTACTACATTATATATATACTGTGTGTGTGTGTATTGTACATATTACATATTGTTATGAAGGTGTCTGTTACTACATTATATATATACTTGCAGTGTGTATATTGTACATATATATTGTTATGAAGGTGTCTGTTACTACATTATATATATACTTGTGGTGTATATTGTACATATTACATATTGTTATGAAGGTGTCTGTTACTACATTATATATATACTGTGTGTGTGTGTATTGTACATATTACATATTGTTATGAAGGTGTCTGTTACTACATTATATATATACTTGCAGTGTGTATATTGAACATATTACATATTGTTATGAAGGTGTCTGTTACTACATTATATATATACTTGCAGTGTGTATATTGTACATATTACATATTGTTATGAAGGTGTCTGTTACTACATTATATATATACTGTGTGTGTGTGTATTGTACATATTACATATTGTTATGAAGGTGTCTGTTACTACATTATATATATACTTGTTGTGTATATTGTACATATTACATATTGTTATGAAGGTGTCTGTTACTACATTGCATATATACTTTGTGTGTATATTGTACATTATATATTGTTGTGAAAGTGTCTGTTACTACATTATATATATACTTGCAGTGTGTATATTGTACATATATATTGTTATGAAGGTGTCTGTTACTACATTATATATATACTTGTGGTGTGTATTGTACATATTACATATTGTTATGAAGGTGTCTGTTACTACATTATATATATACTGTGTGTGTATTGTACATATTACATATTGTTATGAAGGTGTCTGATACTACATTATATATATACTGTGTGTGTGTGTATTGTACATATTACATATTGTTATGAAGGTGTCTGTTACTACATTATATATATACTTGCAGTGTGTATATTGTACATATTACATATTGTTATGAAGGTGTCTGTTACTACATTATATATATACTGTGTGTGTGTGTATTGTACATATTACATATTGTTATGAAGGTGTCTGTTACTACATTGCATATATACTTTGTGTGTATATTGTACATTATATATTGTTATGAAAGTGTCTGTTACTACATTATATATATACTTGCAGTGTGTATATTGTACATGTATATTGTTATGAAGGTGTCTGTTACTACATTATATATATACTTGGTGTGTATATTGTACATATTACATATTGTTATGAAGGTGTCTGTTACTACATTATATATATACTGTGTGTGTGTGTATTGTACATATTACATATTGTTATGAAGGTGTCTGTTACTACATTATATATATACTTGCAGTGTGTATATTGTACATATTACATATTGTTATGAAGGTGTCTGTTACTACATTATATATATACTGTGTGTGTGTGTATTGTACATATTACATATTGTTATGAAGGTGTCTGTTACTACATTGCATATATACTTTGTGTGTATATTGTACATTATATATTGTTATGAAAGTGTCTGTTACTACATTATATATATACTTGCAGTGTGTATATTGTACATGTATATTGTTATGAAGGTGTCTGTTACTACATTATATATATACTTGGTGTGTATATTGTACATATTACATATTGTTATGAAGGTGTCTGTTACTACATTATATATATACTGTGTGTGTGTGTATTGTACATATTACATATTGTTATGAAGGTGTCTGTTACTACATTATATATATACTTGCAGTGTGTATATTGTACATATTACATATTGTTATGAAGGTGTCTGTTACTACATTATATATATACTGTGTGTGTGTGTATTGTACATATTACATATTGTTATGAAGGTGTCTGTTACTACATTGCATATATACTTTGTGTGTATATTGTACATTATATATTGTTATGAAAGTGTCTGTTACTACATTATATATATACTTGCAGTGTGTATATTGTACATGTATATTGTTATGAAGGTGTCTGTTACTACATTATATATATACTTGTGGTGTGTATTGTACATATTACATATTGTTATGAAGGTGTCTGTTACTACATTATATATATACTTGGTGTGTATATTGTACATATTACATATTGTTATGAAGGTGTCTGTTACTACATTATATATATACTGTGTGTGTGTGTATTGTACATATTACATATTGTTATGAAGGTGTCTGTTACTACATTATATATATACTTGGTGTGTATATTGTACATATTACATATTGTTATGAAGGTGTCTGTTACTACATTATATATATACTTGGTGTGTATATTGTACATATTGCATATTGTTATGAAGGTGTCTATTACTACATTGTATATACTTGCAGTGTGTATATTGTACATATTGCATATTGTTATGAAGGTGTCTGTTACTACATTATATATATACTTGCAGTGTGTATATTGTACATATTACATATTGTTATGAAGGTTTCTGTTACTACATTATATATATACTTGGTGTGTATATTGTACATATTACATATTGTTATGGAGGTGTCTGTTACTACATTATATATATACTGTGTGTGTGTGTATTGTACATATTACATATTGTTATGAAGGTGTCTGTTACTACATTATATATACTTGCAGTGTGTATATTGTACATATTATACATTGTTATGAAGGTGTCTGTTACTACATTATATATAAAATGTTGATGGAGGGTTTTGAAGTTGTTTTAGAGACTTTATGGACCCTTTTAATTACAATTTTACAAAGCAGGTACAGGCAGCAAAGGCCATTTTCCCAGTGTTCAATGTAGTTCAAATTCATTATTTTCGATACTGCATTTATTGATCAATGTGCCAGAAATGTTTTACAGTTAATTTGATCCTACATTTTCACAATTTATTTCCTGGGAAAGCGAATGGCCAATGTAAAAATACTGTAAATACCTCTCTTAACTTTGTTAGCATCTTTATTAACGTGTGCAAATACCTACCCAGAGTTTTTCGTCTGCGCGTGATGAGGATGATGAGGAGGACAATGAACGCCAGGAGGAGGACGGCGGTGAGAACGAAGCCGAGCGGCATCAGGAAGTGATGTCTCTGGTCGGGCAGGACCACGTTGATGACCCGAGGAGGCCCCACTTTGTTCTCCTCATCTGAAAGGTTAGGGAACAGTCCACCTTTAGCTTCCATAATTCTTAACATAGTCATCACAAGTTCAAAAGTACAAACCCAGTTTCCATATGAGTTGGGAAATTGTGTTAGATGTAAATATAAACGGAATACAATGATTTGCTAATCATTTTCAACCCATATTCAATTGAATGCACTAGAAAGACAAGATATTTGATGTTCAAACTCATAAACTTTATTTTTTGCAAATAATAATTAAGTTAGAATGTCATGTCTGCAACATGTGCCAAATTAGTTGGGAAAGGGCATGTTCACCACTGTGTTACATCACCTTTTCTTTTAACAACACTCAATAAACGTTTGGGAACTGAGAAAACTAATTGTTGAAGCTTTGAAAGAGGAATTCTTTCCCATTCTTGTTTTCAGTGGCCTAGTGGTTAGAGTGTCCTCCCTGAGATCGGTAGGTTGTGAGTTCAGACCCCGGCCGAGTCATACCAAAGACTATAAAAATGGGACCCATTGCCTCCCTGCTTGGCACTCAGCATCAAGGGTTGGAATTGGGGGTTAAATTACCATAAATGACTCACGGGCGCGGCACTGCTGCTGCTCACTGCTCCCCTCACTTCCCAAGGGGTGATCAAGGGGATGGGTCAATGCAGAGGACAAATTTCACCACACCTAGTGTGTGAGTGACAATCATTGGTACTTTAACTTTAACTTTTAAATTTATGAAGAGCTTCAGTCTTTCAACAGTCCGGGGACTCCGCTATTGTATTTTACGCTTCATAATGCGCCACACATTTTCGATGGGAGACAGGTCTGGACTGCAGGCGGGCCAGGAAAGTACCCGGACTCTTTTTTTTACAAAGCCGCGCTGTTGTAACACGTGCTGAATGTGGCTTGGCAATGTCTTGCTGAAATAAGCAGGGGCATCCATGAAAAAGATGGCGCTTCGATGGCAGCATATGTTGTTCCAAAACCTGTATGTACCTTTCAGCATTAATGGTGCCTTCACAGATGTGTAAGTTACGCATGCCTTGGGCACTAATACAAACCCATACCATCACAGATGCTGGCTTTTGAACTTTGCGTCGATAACAGTCAGGATGGTTCGCTTCCCCTTTGGTCCGGATGACACGATGTCGAATATTTCCAAACACAATTTGAAATGTAGACTCATCAGACCACAGAACACTTTTCCACTTTGCATCAGTCCATCTTAGATGATCTCGGGCCCAGCGAAGCCGGCGGCGTTTCTGGATGTTGTTGATAAATGGCTTTCGCTTTGCATAGTACATATACATTTTTTTTTTTCCCCAAGATGGCGCTGCTGTTGGCAGGAGCTCTGTGCTCTTGTGTCATCCTTTTGGGTTTCCCTATTGTTTTCATGTGTTATTATATTTTCTTGCCTTTTGGTCCGGGACCCTTTGGGACTGTGTGACAAGGGGTGGCACTTTCGTGACCTCTGTGGTGCTTTTTTTGTGGACTTCTGGATCTGCCTCCTGGGAGCCTTTTGGCCATGGAGACCAGCTGCTGGGTGTCTGCCACACCGGAGTCGGTTTGGAGGGACTAGAGGAGATGTGGATGAGGGGACAGGGCTGCGGAGCTAGCACTGAGCGCTGGGACGGAGAGGCTTTGCAGTGTTTTGGCTGGGTGAGCAGGTGTCGGACACCTCAGTCACCTTGGACGTATCCTCGCTCATCCATGCGGACTGGACACTGGCCGAGAGTGGAGTCGGCTTTCTTGGTTGCTTTGTTGGGTCTGCTCCTGTCTCTGGCCATGCTCCCTCCACCGCAGCGGACGATGGCGTGGAACACCGCAGAGGCCACCACAGTGGAAATGTTTCTTTTACTTTTTATTCATAGCTGTATGTAGAAGTGTCCGGTTGTATCTGCGATCCTGTTCTGTTTCCCTGTAATGTTTGTCTGATCTTGAATGGGATTGTGCTGAAAATTTTAATTTTCCTGAAGGAACTCTCCTGACGGAATAAATAAAGTACTATCTAATCTAATCTAATCTAATCTAGTACTGCTTTAACTTGCACTTACAGATGTAGTGACCAACTGTATTTAGTGACAGTGGTTTTCTGAAGTGTTCCTGAGCCCATGTGGTGATATCCTTTCGAGGTTGATGTTAGTTTTTGATACAGTGCCGTGTGAGGGATCGAAGGTCACAGTCATTCAATGTTGGTTTCCGGCCATGCCGCTTACATGGAGTGATTTCTCCAGATTCTCTGAACCTTTTGATGATATTATGGACTGTAGATGTTGAAATCCCTAAATTTCTTGCAAGTGCTCTTTGAGAAACGTTGTTCTTAAACTGTTTGACTATTTGCTGCCGCAGTTGTGGACAAAGGGATGTACCTCGCCCCATCCTTTCTTGTGAAAGACTGAGCATTTTTTGGAAAGCTGTTTTTATAACCAATCATGGCACCCACCTGTTCCCAATTTGCCTGCACACCTGTGGAATGGTCCAAACAAGTGTTTGATGAGCATTCCTCAACTTTATCAGTATTTATTGCCATCTTTCTCAACTTCTTTGTCACGTGTTGCTGGCATCAAATTCTAAAGTTAATGATTATTTGCAAAAAAAATGTTTATCAGTTTGAACATCAAATATGTTGTCTTTTTATAATATTCAACTGAATATGGGTTGAAAATGATTTGCAAATCATTGTATTCTGTTTATATTTACATCCAACACAATTTCCCAACTCATATGGAAACAGGGTTTGTAACACAAAATATGCAACTACACCCAGAACTTAAATCACTGCCGTCATGGAGGTCTGTAAGGTTTTTTAAACAATAACTGAACGCATGCATGTTTCCAACAGTTTCCCCCAGAATGAACAGCGTGTGTTTTTTTCTGGAGTCAGCAGTTTGGGTTGGTATATTAGCCGTGGCAGGAAGACCCCAGATGTATTTCTTGGAGACGGAACATGTTCTGGCTGGCAGACTTTTGTCGTCAAGGCTTTTTTTGTTAAAAGGCTGGGGAAATGACGGAATCACTTTCTTATAGATTGGTGGTGTTTCTAGCAATGGACCACATGAGCGGCAATCTCATATTTGTTTGTGCTCGTGTGTCGAATAGAGACCCTTGACAGGCGGAATAGCGGAGGGGGTGTCGAACAGGGTGTACTGCTTCACAAAATCAAAATTATTTTGAATTTTTTGTTTCATCTGACCACAGAACTTTCGTCCAGAAGGTCTTATCTTTGTCCGAGTGATGCCAGATGAACCAAAAGATGAGCTGTTTGGCCACGATACAATATGTTTATAGGGAGAAAAGCTGAGGCCTTTTACCCCATGAACACCATGCTCACCGTCAAGCATGGTGGTGGCAGTATTATGCTCTGGGCCTGTTTTACTGCCAATGGATCTGGTGCTTTAAATTGGACAATAAAAAAGGAGGATTACCAACAAATTCTTCAAGACAAACTCGAATCATCAGCCCGGAGGTTTGGTCTTGGGCGCAGTTGGGTGTTTTAACAGAACAATGACCCCAAACACACGTCAAAAGTGTTAAAGGAGAGGCTAAATCAGGCTAGAATAAGGTTTTAGAGTGGACTTCCCAAAGTCCTGACTTAAACGTGTAGACAATGCTGAAGAAACAAGTCCATGTCAGAAAACCAACAAATTTAGCTAAACTGCACTAATTTTGTCAAGAGGAGTGGTCAAAAACTCAACCAGAAGCTTGTGGATGGCTAACAAAATCGAATCATGAGACACCCAAAGATTCGCAGCCCTAATATATATATACACATACGTATACATATGTATTATATATTAATATATTACATATGTATGTATATTATACATATACACACGTATAGATAATATATATAGTATATTAGTATATATAATAAATAATATGTATTTTATATATTGAATAAGTATTATATATATATATATATATATATATATATATATATATATATATATATATATATATATATATATATATATATAATATTCGCAATAATATTATATATATAATATTGTGTTGTGGTTTGTGCTGCCCTTTGAGACACTAGTGATTTATATATTAGGGCTGCGAATATTATATATATATATAATACTTATTCAATATATATAATACATATTATTTATTATATATACTAATATACTATATATATTATCTATACATGTGTCTATATGTATAATATACATACATATGTAATATATTAATATATAATACATATGTATACGTGTGTATATACTGTATGTATATAGAATAGATCTTTATTGTC
This sequence comes from Nerophis ophidion, assembly GCF_033978795.1. NCBI lineage: Eukaryota > Metazoa > Chordata > Actinopteri > Syngnathiformes > Syngnathidae > Nerophis > Nerophis ophidion. The sequence continues at coordinate 5,993,554 of NC_084626.1, read as the reverse complement.
ATTGCAAACCCCATTTATTGCAAATTCATGGATGAAACATAAAAAACATAAGCAAATTGGTTAGGGTTAGGGTTAGGGTTTATTTATTAATTTTTTATCTTAGTACCAAAGTTCTTATGTTTTTTATGCTTCGTCAATGAATGTGCACTAAAGGGGTTTGCTTGCAATTTCATTGTACAATGAAAATAAAAATATATTCTATTCTATATGTATGTATGTATGTATGTTGAGGTGGTGACTAGTCCATGATGCACCCCGCCTTCCGTGACCCCGAACGGGACAAGCGGTAGAAAATGGATGGATGAATGTATGTATGTATACATGTATATGTGTATATGTTTGTATAGTATACGGTATATGTGTATATGTATGTGTATATATATATACATATATATACATATATACATATCTATATGTTTGTATGTGTATGTATATATGTATATGTATTAGGGGTGTAACGGTACACAAAAATTTTGGTTCGGTACGTACCTCGGTTTAGAGGTCACGGTTCGGTTCATTTTCGGTACAGTAAGAAAACAAACAAATATAATTTTTGGGGTAATTTATTTACCAAATTTGTAAACAATGGCTTTATCCTTTGAACATTGGGAACACTATAATAATTCTGCCCACGTTAATCCACATCAAACTGCCTCAAGTTGTTTCTTTGATTAAATAAAATGACAAAACCTTTCTTCTACATATAAAAAGTGCAACATTAAACAGTTTCAAGCCAACTCATCATGCTTGATTTATTACAGCATTTGGGAAGCCTGTAGTTGACTTTTATTATGTAAATGTTGTATTTTTGTCAACATGTGATAGCAGGGACCCTGCCATTCAAAACTAGGCTGCTACATTACGTATGATTAATGTAACTATTGCTGAAAAATAGTACAATTGCAATAGGAGGCACTATTCATCCCTGAAATCTATGGAGTTCATGTTAGTTCATGTGAAATAACAGACAGACAGGGCTTTGCTGCACCTAACACACACACACACACACACACACACACACACACACACACACACACGCACACACGCACACACACACACACACACACACACACGCACACACACAGCAAAATGAGCTAACGTAACGCTAAAAGTTAATTAGCCTTCACATCACCTCAAGCCAGAACTGTGAGCGAGCTGAACTGCAGTTTAAGTTTCTAAAATGTCAACGGGCTCATAGTGATGTTTGTAATAGTTGTGACTGGGAAGTGTTTTTTATTATTTGGGGAGTGTACGATGTCTGCTGCTAAACACATGTCTGCTCGACAATGAAGCATTTACTGCTGATTGGGTGTTACATCGCTCTGAATACGCACTGCTGATTGGCTTTGTATGTAACCAATCAGATGCTTGTGTGGGCGGGACAATGCTGGGTGCTCACTGCTCAGACAGAGGCAGAAAGCAGAGCAGCTTGTTAAGACTTTAGTATACAAACTCGTTCGATACACCCTCGTACCGAACCGAAACCCCCGTACCGAAACGGTTCAATACAAATACACGTACCGTTACACCCCTAATATGTATCTATATGTTCGGTCAGGAAAAAACACGGAGGCTATTTCATCCCGACAAGCCTGTTTTTTCGTAGGATTCCCTGCTCTTCAAAAAGTCCCCTGAAGAACAGTTTCACAGGTATCCCTGCTCTTCAGGAAAGTCCCCTGAAGAACACGGAAGCCTGCGAAAAAACATGCTTGTAGGGATGAAATAGCCTCTGTTTTTTCCTGACCTAACGTTTATTCCGCTCTACCCCGGTATTGAGCACCGTATAATGGATAAACCACAGAAACCTTTGTGTATATATACGTATATATGTAAATATATATATGTATGTATAAGTATATATTATGTAAATGAAGACATGTTGAGCACTTTTCCAGGTGACTCACAAAGAAGAGGTGACGTGTTTGGAGTGCATAAGACAAAAACAGGCCCAACACTCAAAACCAAAAAATAGGCATGTGAAGTAAAACCAAAGAAGAAGACAAGTAACAGCACATCATTTAAAATCCCCTTTCTAGGCGTCCAAATGATCCTCTGATGTGTGCATTCCGAATCGGATCCTGTTGCTCGTCAACTGGCTCCCTGATAGCAACTGTTTGTTTGTTGACGCGTTGCCGCTTCCTCTTCCTCTTCTGCGTCTGATGGGAGGAATGACCTACATCTTTTTATTTGCCCCTCAATTTAACTCACCAGCTGCTAGACACACGACACACTTTTTCTTTTCCAACCAGAAATACTTTCCCCCGTCAAGCAGGGCGGAAAATAAAAGCTGAGCGTGAGTTGAAAAGTGAGACTTCCAGGCTGTCAAAGGTGGCAGCCAAAGTCAACATGGCAGCCGTGGCAGGAAAATGTTACGAGAAGTTGATCAGACTTAATATAATAATCATTTTAACATCATTAAAGGCCTACTGAAATGAGATTTTCTTATTTAAACGGGGATAGCAGGTCCGTTCTATGTGTCATACTTGATCATTTCTCGATATTGCCATATTTTTGCTGAAAGGATTCAGTAGAGAACATCGATGATAAAGTTTGCAACTTTTGGTGGCTAATAAAAAAGCCTTGCCTTTACCGGAAGTAGCAGACGATGACGTCACCGGTGTGAGGGCTCCTCACGTCCTCACATTGTTTATAATGTGAGCCTCCAGCGGCAAGAGCTATTCGGACCGAGAAAGCGACAATTTCCCCAGTAATTTGAGCGAGGATGAAAGATTTGTGGATGAGGAAATTTAGAGTGAAGGACTATAAAAAAATAAATAAATAAATAAAATAAAGTTAAAAAAAGAAAGGCGATTGTATTGGGAGCGATTCAGATCTTTTTAGACACATTTATTAGGATCATTCTGTGAAATCCCTTATCTTTCTATTGTGTTGCTAGTGTTTTAGTGAGTTAAATAGTACCTGATAGTCGGAGGGGTGTGTCCACGGGTGTGTTGACGTCAGTCTCTGAGAGAAGTCACAAAGCTGCAGCAGGACAGAAGCTCCGCTGATCTCCGGTAAGAGGCGACATTTTACCATAATTTTCTCACCGAAACCTGCCGGTTGATGAGTGGTCGGGAACCATGTTCGCTTGACCGCTCAGATCCATAGTAAAGCTTCACCTCCAGGAATTTTAAACAAGGAAACACCGTGTGTTTGTGTGGCTAAAGGCTAAAGCTTCCCAATTCCATCTTTCTACTTTGACTTCTCCAATATTAATTGAACAAATTGCAAAAGATTCAGCAACACAGATCTCCAAAATACTGTGTAATTATGCGATTAAAGCAGACAACTTTTATCTGTGTGTGTGCGCAGCGCTCATATTTCCTAACACGCGTACACGTCATTATTACGCGACGTTTTCAATAAGAAACTCGCGGGAAATTTAAAATTGCAATTTAGTAAACTAAACCGGCCGTATTGGCATGTGTTGCAATGTTAATATTTCATCATTGATATATAAACTATCAGACTGCGTGGTGGGTAGTAGTGGGTTTCAGTAGGCCTTTAACACATAAATACATGAAGTTGGGTGCTGAAAAAGAATCACCGTTTATTCCGATTCATGGTTTTCAAAAATTGACAGTTTAAAAATGTTCTTATTAGAGATGTCCGATCATGGCTTTTTTACTGATATTCCTATATTGTCCAACTCTTAATTACCGATTCCGATATCAACCGATACCCATATAGACAGTCGTGGAATTAACACATTATTATGCCTAATTTTGTTGTGACACCCCTGTCAGAGTTATTTTCTGTCGAACCCCAAGATGCAGAGAAGGAGGGAGGCATTTTGCAGGAAAACATAGTTTAATTTAAAATACTAGAACTAGAACAAACAAAGGGTACAAACAAAAAGCACGCACGTGGGCGGATATAACAAACTAAGGTCTATGAACAAACAAATCGGAAGCAGGGAACAAAAAACAGTAAGCTACAAACATCTACCAAATATAGCTTACCGCTACGCTGCGAACACACGACCAGTAGGAATGACAAGTAGAAAATGACATTGACACGACAATACAATCCAGCAACTGACACAAGACAAAGCAGGTACAAATAGGAGCGGGCTGATTAGCAACTGGTGTGGCCAGGTGCCAATCAGCCGCAGCTGAGGAGGAACCCAGCACTCAGGGAACAAGACAGGAAGTTGACAAAATAAGAGCACTAGACAGGAACTAAGGACAGGAAATACTAAACACACTGAGGAGAAACACAGCACTCAGGGAACAAGACAGGAAGCTGACAAATTAAGAGCACTTGACAGGAACTAAAAGACAGGAAATACTAAACGCAGGAAACAGACAAATGCAGAGGAAAAAACGAAAACAGACAAACTGTCAGGGGCAAGCCTGACAACCCCGCTGGATGCATTAAACAATGTAACAAGGTTTTACAAAATAAATCAACTCAAGTTATGGGGGGAAAAAATGCCAACATGGCACTGCCATATTTATTATTGAAGTCACAAAGGGCATTATTTTTTTTAACATGCCTCAAAACAGCAGCTTGGAATTTGGGACACGCTCTCCCTGAGACAGCATGAGGAGGTTGAGATGGGCGGGGTTAAGTACACATCTGTACAGTAAACATCCGGTTCAAGCGTTTATGCTACGTCTTGCATTGTGTGACAGTTGAAAATGTTGAAATCTTACTTCAAACATTATCTGACCATATTACAGTTTGTATTAGGTCAGTCATACAAGTAAAAGAGATATTCTCTTTATCATTCACAGTCCTTATTTAAGACAAGAACATATATGATTGGCTTTTTTATGCATTCTAAATGATAAATAAATATCTAGCAATTGAGTCAACACTCATCAGTCTCTAAAAAACATTCAGAAAGCACCAACAATACTCCATTTACATGTAGTGACCTGAAATAAAACCAAATATGAGTGATATTGTTATTATAAGCGCTAACGCAGACGGAATATTTTAGCAGCACATTGATAGCAGTGAGCTCACGCTGATATTGTTGACACACTGAGCCGACGGCTAGGGATGTCTGATAATGGCTTTTTTCCTGATATCCAATATTCCGATATTCTCCAACTCTTATTTACCGATATAAACCGATACCGATTTATAAAGTCGTAAAATTAACACATTATTATGCATAATTTTGTTAAGGTGGGGGGGTAAGGGGTAGCGGGGGTGTATATTGTAGTGTACCGGAATAGTTAGTGCTGCAAGGGGTTCTGGGTATTTGTTCTGTTGTGTTACAGTGCGGATGTTCTCCCGAAATGGGTTTGTCATTCTTGTTTGGTGTGGGTTCACATTGTGGCGCATATTTGTAAGAGTTTTAAAGGCCTACTGAAATTAGATTTTCTTGTTTAAACGGGGATAGCAGGTCCATTCCATGTTTCATACTTGATCATTTTGCGATATTGCCATATTTTTGCTGAAAGGATTTAGTAGAGAACATCCACGATAAAGTTCGTAACTTTTGGTCGCTAATAAAAAAGCCTTGCCTTTACCGATGACGTCACCGGTGTGAGGGCTCCTCGCGTCCTCACATTGTTTATAATGTGAGCCTCCAGCAGCAAGAGCTATTCGGACCGAGAAAACGACAATTTCCCCAGTAATTTGAGCGAGGATGAAAGATTCGTGGATGAGGAAATTTAGAGTGAAGGACTAGAAAAAATAAATCAATAAATAAAATAAAGTTAAAGAAAAATGGCGATTGCATTGGGAGTAATTCAGATGTTTTTAGACACATTTACTAGGATAATTCTGGGAAATCCCTTATCTTTCTATTGTGTTGTTAGTGTTTTAGTGCGTTAAATAGTACCTGACAGTCGGAGGGGTGTGTCCACGGGTGTGTTGACGCCAGTCTCTGAGAGAAGTCACAAAGCTGCAGCAGGACAGAAGGTCCGCTGATCTCCGTTAAGAGGCGACTTTTTACCACAATTTTCTCACCGAAACCTGCCGGTTGACGAGTGGTCGGGAACCATGTTCGCTTGACCGCTCTGATCCATAGTAAAGCTTCACCTCCGGGAATTTTAAACAAGGAAACACCGTGTGTTTGTGTGGCTAAAGGCTAAAAGCTTCCCACCTCCATCTTTCTACTTTGACTTCTCCAATATTAATTGAACTAATTGCAAAAGATTCAGCAACACAGATGTCCGAAATACTGTGTAATTGCGCGATGAAAAGAGACGACTTTTAGCCGCAAGTGGTGCTGCGCTAATATGTCCCCTCCAACCAAACACGTGTCTCCATACGCGTCATCATTCCGCGACGTTTTCAACAGGAAACTCCGCGGGAAATTTAAAATTGTAATTTAGTAAACTAAATGTGTTGCAATGTTAATATTTCATCATTGATATATAAACTATCAGATTGCGTGGTCGATAGTAGTGGGTTTCAGTAGGCCTTTAATGTTGTTTATGCGGCCACCCTCAGCGTGACCTGTATGGCTGTTGACTAAGTATGCGTTGCATTCACTTATGTGTGAAAAGCCGTAGATATTATGTGAATGGCATGCTAAGGCAGTACTTTTAAGGTTTATTGGCGCTCTGTAATTCTCCCTACTTCCGTGTACCACTTTGTGTTGTGTTACGGTGCGGATGTTCTCCCGAAATGGGTTTGTCATTCTTGTTTGGTGTGGGTTCACAGTGTGGCGCATATTTGTAAGAGTGTTAAAGTTGTTTATACGGCTACCCTCAGTGTGACCTGTATGGCTTTTGACCATGTCCGTGCACCACTTTGTGTTGGGTTACCGTGCGGATATTCTCCCGAAATGGGTTTGTCATTCTTGTTTGGTGTGGGTTCACAGTGTGGCGCATATTTGTAAGAGTGTTAAAGTTGTTTATACGGCTACCCTCAGTGTGATCTGTATGGCTGTTGACCAAGTATGCGTTGCATTCACTTGTGAGTGTGAAAAGCCGTATATATTATGTGAATGGGCTGGCATGCAAAGGCAGTGCCTTTAAGGTTTATTGGCGCTCTGTAATTCTCCCGACGTCCGTGTACCACTCCGTACAGCGGCGTTTTAAAAAGTCATACATTTTATACTTTTTGAAACCGATACCAATAATTTTCGATACTACATTTTAAAGTATCTCTAGCTGTAACCTGTTTTGAAAAGGTTTTATTAAAATTTTTCATAGGAAATAATATATTGCCAACATCGAATTGTGAGTTTTTGTACGATTCACATCCCTAAAAAAATAAACCTTCCGAACTCAACGCCAACTGGGATTTGAACCCAATAGAAATGTCCTTCAAGACGAGCACTAATGCCAGTTGGACTATGTGCGGAAATATACCATTATATTTAGAGATGTCCAATAATATTGCCCGATAAATGCTTTAAAATGTAATATCGGAAATTATCGGTATCGGTATGGCTGTTGACCAAGTATGCTTTGCATTCACTTGTGTGTGTGAAAAGCTGTAGATATTACGTGATTGGGCCGACACGTAAAGGCAGTGTCATGTCTTGTGATCATGTTTTTTTTTTAGTTATGTTCTGCTACTTCAAGACTCCATCAGTTAAATGATAAATGGGTTGTACTTGTATAGCGCTTTTCTACCTTCAAGGTACTCAAAGCGCTTTGACACTACTTCCACATTTACCCATTCACACACACATTCACACACTGATGGAGGGAGCTGCCATGCAAGGCGGTAACCCGCACCCATCAGGAGCAAGGGTGAAGTGTCTTGCTCAGGACACAACGGACGTGACGAGGTTGGTACTAGGTGGGATTTGAACCAGGGACCCTTGGGTTGCCACGGCCACTCTTCCACTGCGCCACGCCGATCCCTAGTTCCTGTTTTTTTCCCTCCCTTGTTTTGTCACCAGGGCGACCAATTAGTTTCACCTGTCTCACGTGAAACTAATAGTTTCAATTAAAAACACATAGTCTCTGTGTTTTTAATCACAGAGACTATTTAAGCCTGTCACTTTCTGTTGGTCGTTCTGGCGTCATCACTCCGTTCATGCTCACTCCCACTCTGCTTCACGCCGTGTTTACTCTTTCATAGTTCATACTGCCCTGCTCATGTCACCGCAAGTAAGTTTTGTGTATTTATGCCACATGAGGATAAATTTATGTGAGCGTCCCGTCGGTTGGCATCCCAGCAAGAGTGGAAATATTCCAGTAAGTAATTGTTTTATTATGGTTTGTTTGTATGTGTAGCACCTAACAATGCTGTTAATGCTATAGTTGTTAGAATAGTTGTATCTAAGTTATCACAAAACTTTGTGTTTCAATTAGTTTCCCGGCAATAAGACAAATGCTGTCTTTAAACCTACCAAGAAGAAGGCTTGTAAAACTCCACTGTGTAGGATGGGAAGCAACATGAAGGTGTTATGTTTCTTTGACGTATTGCTGTCAATAGAAAGATATTGTTTTGACCCGAGAACTACAATTTGGAGAGAAAGCAGGATCTGCCCAAGTTCCAGGCACCTCTTCTTTGAACTGTTTTACGACCTTGACTTTTTCTTTGAACTGACCTTTTTCTCTGAATTGTTTGTAATCAAAGATGCTGGCTGTTTACGACCCCTGTACCTTAGAAAGAGCTGTTGCCATGTAGTCAGGGAAAGTCCAAATAATAAGAAAACAAGTTTTCAATGTCCTTTGTGTTCTTTGATGTTTGATGTTTCCCTCTTACACACATGTAAGAGGGATGTGTGCTATGGCAATGAGTTGTTTTTTTCCCTTGGCTTCAGTCTGGATCCCCTCCCCAGGGGCCCAGGCTTAGAACGATTTTTTTTTTCTATATCTCAACTTTTTTGGTAAGGGGCGCCGGAAGTTGGCAGACCCGTCAGGGATCCTGTTCTGTCTCCCTGTAATGTTTGATCTCGTTCTGTCCCCCTGTAATGTTTTTTTGCTCTTGAATGGGATTGTGCTGAAAATTGTATTTTCCCCTCGGGGATTAATAGAGTATTTTTGAATTTCTGATCTGATTTCTGAAAAGAGGAGGCGTACAATCTTTCGTCAGGGGCGTGTTGGAACACTGTACAAGGGAACCGGTGTACGCGCTCTCCTGAATTGAGCCAAATTTAATTATGTCGCTCTTTAATTCCTTGCTTCTTGTCTTGTTTAATAGATGTCATCAGTGTTTGAACCTGAAATTAGTGTCACACTAAAACTGCATAGATCGCTTGGCTTCTAAAACTTATTACTCATCCTCCTTGTGTTCGGGCTCAAAAATATAAGTCCTGGATTATAATTTTTCCGAAAGTAATTGTTGTAGACTCTCACAAAGTCTTTTTTTATAAAAATTTTTCGATTTTTTCTTTGAACTGTTTGTAATTAAAGGCGCCAGCTGTTTACAACCCTCATCCCTTAGAGACAGCTGTTGCCATGTAGTAAGGGAATGTCCAATTAAAAGAGGAGGCGTACAATCTTTTGTCAGAGGCGTGTTGGAACACTGTACAAGGGAACCGGTGTCAAGCTCTCGTCAATTTAGCCAAATGTAATTATGTCTCTGTTTAATTCCTTGCTTCTTGTCTTGTTTAATAGATGTCATCAGTGTTTGAACCTGACAATAGTGTCACACTAAAACTGCATAGATCACTTGGGTTCTAAAACTTATTACTCATCCTCTTTGTGTTCGGGCTCAAAAATATAAGGTCCTGGATTATAATTTTTCGCAAAGTAATCGTTGTTGACTCTCACAAAGTCTTTTTTAAACTGTTTTTCGATCTTTTCATTGAATTGATTGTAATCAAAGGCGCCGGCTGTTTACTACCCCGTGTCCCTTAGAAACAGCTGTTTTCATGTAGTAAGGGAAAGTCCAAATACAAGAGGAGGCGTACCATCTTTCGTCAGGGGCGTGTTGGAACACTGTACAAGTGAACCGGTGTACGCACTCTCCTCAATTGCGCCAAATTTAATTATGTCTCTGTTTAATTCCTTGCTTCTTGTCTTGTTTAATAGATGTCATCAGTGTTTGAACCTGACAATAGTGTCACACTAAAACTGCATAGATCACTTGGCTTCTAAAACTTTTTACTCATTCTCTTTGTGTTCGGACTCAAAAATATAAGGTCCTGGGTTATAATTTTTCTCAAAGTAATCGTTGTTGACTCTAACGAAGTCTTTTTTTAACTCTTTTTCGATCTTTCCTTTAACTGTTTGTAATTAAAGGCGCCGGCTGTTTACTACCCCATGTCCCTTAGAACAGCTGTTTTCATGTAGTAAGGGAAAATCCAAATAAAAGAGGAGGCGTACCATCTTTCGTCAGGGGCGTGTTGGAACACTGTACAATGGAACCGGTGTACGCGCTCTCCTCAATTTAGCCAAATGTAATTATGTCTCTGTTTAATTCCTTGCTTCTTGTCTTGTTTAATAGATGTCATCAGTGTTTGAACCTGACAATAGAGTCACAATAAAACTGCATAGATCACTCGGCTTCTAAAACGTATTACTCATCCTCTTTGTGTTCGGGCTCAAAAATATAAGGTCCTGGATTATAATTTTTCGCAAAGTAATCATTGTTGACTCTAACAAAGTATTTTTTTTAACTCTTTTTCAATGTTTTCTTTGAACTGTTTGTTATCAAAGGCGCCGGCGGTTTACTACCCCATGTCCCTTAGAAACAGCTGTTGCCATATAGTAAGGGAAAGTCCAAATAAAAGAGGAGGCGTACCATCTTTCCTGAGGGGCGTGTTTGAACACGCTACAAGGGAACAATAAATCAATAATATTGAGTATAATTTTGTTTTTAATATTGTTTTTAACATGGCTGTGCAGCACTTTGGATACATTATTGTTGTTTAAATGTGCTATATAAATAAAGTGGATTGGATTGGATTGGAACCGGTGTCCGCGCTCTCCTTAATTGAGCAAGATTTAAGTAAGTCTCTGTTTAATTCCTTGCTACTTGTCTTGTTTAATAAACGTCATCAGTGTTTGAACCTGACAATAGTGTCACACTAAAACTGCATAGATCACTCGGCTTCTAAAACTTATTACTCATCCTCTTTGTGTTCTGGCTCAAAAATATAAGGTCCTGGATTATAATATTTCCCAAAGTAATCGTTGTAGACTCTCACAAATCCTGCTTGATTAGCATTGTTGTTGATGGGGAAGGGGTCTGTGGTTTCTCCTCTACATCACAGATCACGTGACTGGCTTCCTCATTATCCCTAAAAATGTCTTGGGTATCTCCGTGGGTTTGATACTATTTTGACCACATCTTACTCATCCTCTTTGTGTTCGGGCTCAAAAATATAAGGTCCTGGATTATAATTTTTCCCAGAGTAATCGTTGTTGACTCTCTCAAAGTTTTTTTTTAGCTCTTTTTCGATATTTTCTTTGAACTGTTTGTAATCAAAGGCGCCGGCTGTTTACTACTCCGTGTCCCTTAGAAACTGCTGTTGCCATGTAGTAATGGAAGGTCCAAATAAAAGAGGAGGCGTACAATCTTTCGTATAAGGGAACCGGTGTACGCGCTCTCCTCAATTTAGTCAAATTTAATTGTCTCTGTTTAATTCCTTGCTTCTTGTCTTGTTTAATAGATGTCATCAGTGTTTGAACCTGACAATAGTGTCACAATAAAACTGCATAAATTACTCTTTTTCTACAACTTATTACTCATCCTCCTTGTGTTCGGGCTCAAAAATATAAGGTCCTGGATTGTAATATTTCCCAAAATAATCGTTGTTGACTCTCACAAATCCTGCTTGATTAGCATTGTTGTTGATGGGGAAGGGGTCTGTGGTTTCTCCTCTACATCACGGATCACGTGACTGGCTTCCTCATTATCCCTAAAAATGTCTCGTGTATCTCCATGGGTTTGATACTATTTTGACCACATCTTAAGGTGTCATAAATTTAGATATATATATGTTAAACGCGTCAATATAGAAGCAACTTGTTTTTCCCACTCTCTTGCTACTTTAAGGGATCACTGGAAAGTCTACTTGTGGACTACTTTAGCCCTTAAGACAGGAGGATTAATTGGAAGGCTTTCAGCTCCTGTGGATAAAATTCCACTGGAATTAGATCATATTGGCACACACACACACACACACACACACACACACACACACACACACACACACACACACAGAAATTCCTCTGTGTGTCCAAAAGCCTCCCAATGATTTTGCCACATTGGTCCATCTATGGTTATCAGCCATGCCTCCGAACAAACACTTCTTCCCTTCTGTTTGGGCGGCTTCAAAGAAAGACACTCAGATGCTGAGAGTGCAGAAATTGTGCACATGGAGAGAAGAATGTTGTTTACACGCTTAAAAACAAGTTCCTCCAGTGACCCACATAGACAAATACACAAGCAGACTCACTGCAAAGAAAGTTAAAGTCCACAATGAGGAGGTGTGTGTGTGTGTGTGTGTGTGTGTGTGTGTGTGTGTGTGTGTGTGTGTGTGTGTGTGTGTGTGTGTGCAGACAATCTGACCAAGAAAAAAAAAGACAAAAAAAGTATTTCTCAGGATTAGTGCATGAAGCAGGCAGGATATAACACAACTTCGACGACACACAAGAACAGATGTTTTTTTTTCTCCTACTTTTCTGCTCCTGATTGTTCCCGTGATAGTTTTAGCTCATGTCTGCTAAAGTGCTCATGCTTTCCTGACCTGTGTCTGAGTGTTGAGGTGTCACTTTTCAACAACTTCTTCCAGGGTACTTTTCAAATTATCTAGTAATCAAACAATATTTTCAGTATATTCGATGGAATTTTTACCTGACATGTTTCTACTGCTGGCCTGGGCAATTATTTTGACTCGGTGACAAATTAAGGAAAAAAAATGTTTCTAGGGGCCGGTATATCTATTTTTAGGAACACTATTGCAAAACCACGCAATAAAGTCTGAATGAATGCTAAAAATTAGAGATGTCTGATAATGGCTTTTTTTTTGCCCATTCCAATATTGTCCAACTCTTAATTACCGATTCCGATATCAACCGATTCAGACATATACAGTCGTGGAATAAACACATTATTATGCCTCATTTTGTTGTGATGCCCCGCTGGATGCATTAAACCAGAGGTCATCAACCTTTTTGAAACCAAGAGCTACTTCTTGGGTACTGATTAATGCGAAGGGCTACCAGTTTGATACACACTTGAATAAATTGCTAAAAATAGCCAGTTTGCTCAATTTACCTTTAACTCTATGTTATTATTAATAATTATATTTATCTTTGTGGAAACACTGATCATCTTAATGATTTCTCACAATAAATATATATGTTTGATGGCATATTTTAAATAGGTTAAAATCCAATCAGCACTTGTTAGAATATATAACAAATTGGACCAAGCTATATTTCTAACAAAGACAAATCAGTATTTCTTCTACATTTTCCTGAACAAAGATTTTAAAAGAAATTCAAAAGACTTTGAAATAAGATTTAAATTTGATTCTACAGATTTTCTAGATTTGCCAGAATTATTATTTTTTTATTTTAATCATAACAAGTTTGAAAAAATATTTCACAAATATTCTTTGTCGAAAAAACGGAAGCTAAAATTAAGAACTAAATCAAAATGTATTTATTATTCTTTACAATAAAAAAAAATACTTGTACATTGATTTAAATTGTCAGGAAAGAAGAAGAAGGAATTTAAAAGGTAAAAAGGTATATGTGTTTAAAAATCCTAAAATTATTTTTAAGGTTGTATTTTTTTCTCTAGCAGTGTCTTTCTGAAAGTTATAAGAAGCAAAGTAAAACAAATAAATGAATTTAATCAAACAAGTGAAGACCGAGTCTTTAAAATATTTTCTTGGATTTTCTAATTCTATTTGAGTTTTGTCTCTCTTAGAATTAAAAATGTCGAGCAAAGCGAAACCAGCTTGCTAGTAAATAAATAAAATAAAAATAAAAAAGAGGCAGCTCACTGGTAAGTGCTGCTATTTGAGCTATTTTTAGAACAGGCCAGCGGGCTACTCATCTGGTGCTCACGGGCGACCTGGTGCCCGCGGGCACCGCGTTGGTGACCCCTGCACTAAACAATGTAACAAGGTTTTCCAAAATAAATGCACTCAAGTTATGGGGAAAAAATGCCAACATAACACTACCATATTTCTTATTGAAGTCACAAAGTGCATTATTTTTTTTTTAACATGCCTCAAAACAGCAGCTTGGAATTTGGCACATGCTCTCCCAGAGAGAGCATGAAGAGGTTGAGGTGGAGGTAGAGAGGATAGTGGGGGGGGTGTATACTGTAGCATCCCTAAAGAGTTAGTGCTGCAAGGGATTCTGGGTATTTGTTCTGTTGTGTTACGGTGTGGATATTCTCCCAAAATGTGTTTGTCATTCTTGTTTGGTGTGGGTTACATTGTGCCGCATATTTGTAACAGTGTTAAAGTTGTTTATACGGCCACTCTCAGTGTGACCTTTATGGCTGTTGACCAAGTATGCATGCATACACTTGTTTGTGTAAATCCGTAGATATTATGTGATTGGTCCGGCACGCAAAGGCAGTGCCTTTAAGATTTATTGGCGCTCTGTACTTCTCCCAACGCCCGTGTACACAGCGGCGTTTTTAAAAGTCATAATTTTTACTTTTTGATACCGATAATTTCCGATATTACATTTCAACGCTTTTATCGGTCGATAATATCGGCAGCCAGATATTATCGGACATCTCTAGATGTAGCGGTTATGTAGACACCGCGGTATTGTGGTTTCGAAGTTTTCTCAATAATGCCGTGGGTGTTAAACGAAAATGGTGAGTGTGGTTTTTTTGTCTGGCGCTTTAGCGTTGGCTGGGTCTGAAAATAAACTACATATCCCAGAATCCTCTGCGCAGCACGGGAACGACAAAGTGGGGGTGTGGAACGCTGTAAGCAAAAGTGAATGTTCGAAGTAGGAACGTTTTTTTTTAACATTTCCTGAAAAAGTCATCAAAATCTATCCATAACTGTTTGAGTTATGTTGCTAACACACAAACAAACCCTGGCAAAAACAGAACCTCTTTGGCGGAGGTTAGAAAGTCTGCGTTCTTCAAAGCAAAGTGCATGTTTTTTGATCGCGACAATTCCCGGTCACCGTGGAAAATGAATAAACTGAAAAGCTACTTGATGAATCCTTAAAGGGGAACATTATCACCAGACCTATGTAAGCTTCAATATATACTTTGATGTTGCAGAAAAAACACCAAATGTTTTTTTAGCAGATTTCCGATCTCCACAGTTGTGATCAAAATTATTCAACCCCCACATAATTTTGGTGTTTTAGCAAGTTGGACATTTATTTTGTATTTTGTTTATAGTCATATCAAATAAAGATGCATTAAATAGACAAATGCAACTTGAATTACAACATTATATTTTGTAACACACCAAACAGTGTCATTTCTCTTAATATCTCATTGACAAAATTATTCAACCCCTAGAAGATCATAACTCTTAAGAACAGAATTTGAATAAGGTATTTTCAATCTGGTGTTGAAAACACCCGTAGATGTGATTAGAACCATAACAAGCAACAATTCAACTGATTGACAAAGACTGTAACGCTCAGCTTCTTGTAGATGGTCAATGGTGTATTTTCAACAAGGTGAAGTCCAGGGAGTGGTCAAAGAAGTCAAGAGAGGAGGTAATTTCTCTCCTTTAGAAAGGATATGGATATAAGAAAATAGCAAAGACATTACACATTCCAAGAGACACAGTTGGGAGCATAATTCGCAAGTTTGAAGCTAAAGGCACAGTGGAAACACAACCTGAGCGTGGTAGAAAGAGGATGCTGTGAAGCGTACAGTGGTGAAAAACTCCTGGTAACAGCTGAGGAACAACAACAGGACATTGCAGAGGGGGAACGCAGGTTTCGTCCCAGACAATAAGGCGTGCACTACGAAATGAAGGCCTCCATGCCAGAACTCCCAGGCGCACCCCACTTCTGACTACCAGGAACAAGAAAAATATGCCAAAAATCATCTGGACAAACCCCAAAGGTTTTGGGAAACTGTTCTATGGAGTGATGAGACAAAACTGGAACTCTTTGGGCCTATGAATCAACGTTATGTCTGGAGGAGAAAAAAAGGAAGCTTACAAAGAGAAGAACACCTGAGGCATGGTGGGGGGTCAGTCATGCTCTGGGGCTGTTTCTCTGCCTCAGGTACCGGGAATCTCCAGCGCGTTCAAGGCATTATGAATTCTATTTCCTACCAGGATATGTTAGCTGCAAATGTCATGAAGTCAGTGACGAAGCTGAGGCTTGGGAGACGTTGGAAGTTCCAACAGGACAACGATCCCAAGCATACTTCCAAATCAACATTAGAGTGGTTGCAGAAGAAGGGCTGGAAGACTCTGGAGTGACCTTCACAGTCGCCAGACTTAAATCCTATAGAAAAGCTGTGGTGGGACTTGAAGAAGGCAGTTGCAGCACGCAAGCCCAAGAATATGAATGAACTGGAGGCCTTTGCCCAAGAGGAATGGGCTAAAATACCTGCAGATCATTGCAAGAAGCTTGTGTCCGGTTATGTATCACGTTTGAAGGATGTAATTACTGCCAAAGGGTGTTCTACTACTGTAAGTACTAAAGATGCATGTAACTAGGGGGTTGAATCATTTTGTCAATGAGATATTAAGAAAAATGCCCTTTTTTGGTATTTTTTAAAATACAGTGTTACAATTTAAGTTGCATTCGTCTATTTGACACATCTTTATTTGATATGACTACAAACAAAAATACGGAATAAATGTCCAACTTGCTAAAACACCAAAATTGTGTGGGGATTGAATCATTTTGATCACAACTCTAAAATGGTGAATTTGGCGATTTAAACGCCTTTCAATTGTTCGCCTGTTGGAGCAATGACCTTTCACCCGTGACGTCACGTCGTGAAGCGACCCGTCATTTTGTCAAACACATTACACACACCAAGTCAAATCAGCTCTGTAATTTTCCGTTTTTTCGACAGTTTTCCCGTACCTTGGAGACATCATGCCCCGTCGGTGTGTTGTTGGAGGGTGTAACAACACGATCAGGGACGGATTCAAGTTGCACCAGCGGCCAAAAGATGCGAAAGTCCCTCATTTGTTCCACACACTTTACCGACGACAGCTATGCTACGACAGAGATGGCAAGAATGTGTGGATATCCTGCGACACTCAAAGCAGATGCATTTTCAACGATAAAGTCAACGAAATCACAAATTGTGCTAATAAGTCGGCTCTTACCGTAGACATGAGCGGAGCTCGCGTCCTCCTGCAACTGCGGACTATTACCTCCTCCCACCGGAGACACTGGTGGTCACCACACCCGTGGCCACACCCCTCCGACTTTAAGGTACCATATAATCTCACCAAAACACTACTAACACAATAAGCAGATAAGGAATTTTCCAGAATGATCCTAGTAAATGTATCTAATATCAGAATCGCTCCCACTGCCCTGTCTTTTTTTTTTCTAGTCCTTCACTCTCACTATCCTCATCCACGAATCTTTCATCCTCGCTCAAATTAATGGGGAAATTGACGCTTTCTCGGTTCGAATCGCTCTAGCTGCTGGTGGCTATGATTGTAAAGGATGTGAGGAGCCCTACAACCCGTGACGTCACGCGTACATCGCCTGCTACATCCAGTACAGGCAAGGCTTTTTTATTATCGACGAAAAGTTGCGAACTTTATCGTGGATGTTCTCCACTAAATCCTTTCAGCAAAAATA